>NC_138773.1:287345160-287402660 GCF_965119305.1 Pelophylax lessonae
CAGCAATTGGAGCCACCTGCCTCGTGCATCAGAGTCGCCGCTGCCGAGTGGGGGCGGGAGCGTGCCGCCGCCTTCCGGAGATGAAGGGGTTAAGTGAGGCATATGGAGACACACTCAGCTGTCAGGGAAAACTGGTAAAATGTGACCAGAGATGACTCATCTGTGGCAGTTTCTGTGAATGGTGAACTTTTGATTGGGTGACATGTGAACATCACCAGGATGAGGCAACCAAAAACAAGACATGTATGTATGGGGTGGTGAAAGTTGCTAGCTAAGTTACATGTGTGTAGAGTTCATTCGGACTACACAGGATTTGATATTAGCCAACAGTTTGTGGAGCACTTGCTAAAATGCATACCCACATTTCACACTGTATTTACAGGAACATGTACAAATGCAGGAAGCCCACTGTGTATAGAATCAGGATTTGACGTGTGTTCTGAGGATCACCAAACACAAAATTCCAACACTACATCCCCCTAAACCCTGGGAACACCACGACATCGCCCACACTTACCTTGCAAATCAGCAACATCGCCTCATAATAAAAAAAAAAGTGATCTTACCATGGTAACTTTCTGACAACTCTGAGCAGCACAAATAATTGCAAGTGCGTCCGAATGTCCTTCCACACACGAGGATGCATTTCTAGGCCAGGAGCTGGCCAGGGCAACCAGTTGTGGGCCATTGCAAAAAGATATGCACAATCGCCAGGGTTATTTTTCAAGGGGAACACAGTGCTGGCACCTCCAGAACTGAATGTATGTAATAGCAGGTGCTGGGGTGTGCTGGAGGGTCTATTGATGCTGGCTGATGAGGGAACTATTGTTGCTGGAGGGATCTATTTTTGTGTAGGAAGGGAGGGGGTCTATTGTTGCTGGGGAATTCTTCTGTTTCTTGTGAGGGGTCTATTGTTCCTGGGGTGGGTCTTATGTTGCTGGGGGTTAGTTGTTGATAGGAGGGATGTACTGTTGAGGATGGGTCTTTTTTGTTGCTGGCTGCTGTAGGGTCTATTGATGCTGGCTACTGAGGAACCTTTTGTTGCTGGAAGGGATCTATTTTTGCGGGGAGGGGGGGGGGGCTATTGTTGCTGGCAAGGTCTATTGTTGCTGGTAGGGACCTATTGTTTTATTTTTTTTTCCTGTTTTGTTTGTTTCCTGAAACAAAAATGCCTAACTAAAGTGACAGACGATTTTATTAATTCAGTGTATGTTCTAGTCACTAGGTGATGTTTTATGGATGTCACTTTAGATCTGAATACTGTATTACATATCAGTTCTATTATGTAATTAAAATGTTAAATTGAAGCACAGTTCTCTGAACGTATGGTCTGGGGGGGGCTTTCCTCTTTTGGCTATCCAAGATCCAGATTATTTTCATTTGATATCCGGTGTCGGACATTTGAGACATAGACCGGCTAATATCACTGCTATTGCTGTTTGATGATTATCCTTTTAGATGCTTTGGCAGTATGTCCGTATTTACACATATACTCCCCGATGTGTGTAGCTGGCTTTGTTTAGCTGATGTATAGCTATATACTGTATCTTGCATTACTGATACGTTCATGGTCTGTTGCTGTCTTATCTGTGAGCTCCAATGATTCGATGCTGTCCCGCTCTGCAGACTGTTGTGCCTGTACTGGTTGCCGGCTGCTGCAGGGGTTAAGCAATTGAAGAGGAGGGAGATAAAAGAAGGTGACGGTGCCGCACGCCCACACCCTCGGTAGAAGTCAGTTTGATGACGAAACATGTCAGGCCGTGAGCGCGCGGCCACCCCAACTTCAGCATTGTGACGAGCTGCAGAGAACTTACCCGTACATCCTCCCTAGGCTGACGAGCTGAGGAGGAGCGGTGAGCTTCCCGGCAGCGCTACTGCTGCTGTTATCGGATACATTGTATTACATGCCTTTTGTTAGTTTATGTCATGTGAGTGCATAGAGTGGGGGGATTCTGTGGGTTGATTAATCAATAAATTATTTTGAACTACTACCCTATGAGCCCTTTATGTTTTGTATCTCACTCTGCACACATTTAGTGGACGAGGCGGGATATGGATTATGTGCCTTTCTCTGGTCTGTGAATGGGGAGATATCGAGATTCAGCAGTTTGGATTTGCCCTTACCTGGTTTGGTCTGACGATACAAAGGCTGTTTTATCATATATCTCTGGTGAGTGAGCATTGCCTTAGGGGTCACGAGGTGTGGTGGAAGCCTTCATCTGCATTCACTTATTGATCCTGTAATTTGAGGACTTTGCTGATTCACAGACTATTTTATATAAAGGGGGTCACACTCTCTATCAGCGCTGCTCATGTGTTGGACTTTTCAAATATTTACTTCTGAAACGATTGATACATTGTTTTTTAAAGAAAAAACAATATCGTGTATACAATTGTGACTGAAATCATATTGTAATTGAATATTAAAAATGACCTTTCCTTTTCAATCTGCAGCTGTTGTAATTTTCTGAAAATGCAATGCAATTTGGCTACCTGGAGGTGTTCTCTACACAGAATGTGGACTGACCACACCCCAGAAACATAATTTCCTGCTTGTGTAATTGGCTCACCAATTTCCCCAGAAGTCTGCCTAAGATACAAGTCAGATTTATGGCATCCCCTGCAACA
Source organism: Pelophylax lessonae (assembly GCF_965119305.1). NCBI lineage: Eukaryota > Metazoa > Chordata > Amphibia > Anura > Ranidae > Pelophylax > Pelophylax lessonae. The sequence continues at coordinate 287,347,789 of NC_138773.1, forward strand.
AAAATGTCATTTTTTGTGAGATACTCCCAATAGGAACACATCTAAAGGGATTCAGGCCCAGCAGATTTCATTAGAGCCCTGCAGCTGCACAGCTGACAGGTAATTGTAAAACCACTCCCATTTGACCCACTCAGTACAGAGGAACAAACAATGATTTATTCTGAATAACAAAAGGTAGGAATCTGTAATAAAGTTTGTTAAAACCCTTGCAATGTACATAGATTACCGGGAGGGGGGGGGGGAGTTTTCTTCTAAAAAAGAAGGGGAGTTATGCTTTAAGTGTCTCAACAGAATCTCATTAGAATGTCTCTTGACTAGAGTTGAGCGGACACCTGGATGTCCGTGTTTGGCGGGTTCGGCCGAACTTGAAAAAAAAGTCCGGGTCCGTGTCCCGGACTTTTTCCGAACTTTACCCGGACACGGAACCCCATTGAAGTCAATGGGGACCCGAACTTTCAGGCACTAAAATGGCTCTAAAAAACCAATGGAAAGGGCTAGAGTGCTGCAAATGGCAGCAAAATGTAGTTAAGAGCATGGCAAGTGCTCTTAAAAAAAATTCCCCTTTAAATTAATGTTTTAATAGCAGATTAGAACAGCAATCTGTAGTGAAATATAGCTGAACGCTGCACACAACAGACTGATAAAAATTTATTTTTTTCTCCCTCCTCCTCAGTGGGCTCAAGTGAGGGTAAAAAGATTGTTCACTGCACCACCCCCCACACAGCAAAATCGATGTAGACTGTCCCTGCCTAACCTCCAGCCTGGCCCTAATATGCTCGATAAGATCGTTCACTGCACAACCCCCCACACAGCAAAATCGATGTAGAACACTGACCCTGCCTAATTTCCAGCCTCGCCCTAAAATGCTCTAATAACTCTCCCTGCCTGCACTCCGACCTGTCCCTGCATTCTTTTCGGACACAATTTTTCACAGAATCACTGTCTGTCCCTAATCAGCAGCCAGCACGTATGATGTGTGCTCTGTCCCTAAACTACAGCAGAATGACGGGGCATGCTGGGGCTCTCGAACTTATAAAGACATGGTCACATGCTTCAGATGGCCAATCACAGCTACTAATACATTAGTAGGCATGGCTGTGATGGCGCACACCAGTTAAACGCTTGTTGATTGGCTGTTGAAAGCCCGCCATTAAAAGCGTGCCATTACATACAAACCCGGAAATAAAATGACCGAACATGGATTTTAAACCCGAACATACAGTAAAGTTTTCGGGTCCGTGTTCGGGTAACAAAAATCCAATTATTCGGTACGAACCCGAATAATACAGTCCGTGTTCGCTCAACACTACTCTTGACGAGAATCTTTGTTAGGCAAAGTGAAGGAGCAAAAGAGATAGAAAAAAGTAGAAGTAGGATGGAAGGGGCAGGGGAAAATGATGTCTTTTTCATTAACAAACTTTTTCAAACAACATTTTTAAAAACGGTGATATGTAATAAGCAGTAAAGCACAGCAACTAATTATGTTTCTACAAAATGAAATCAGATTGGTGGGTGTTAAACTAATTGGATTATATACAGTAACTTACTGCACTTTGGAGATTGCTCTTTGGCTCATTGAATATACTGAATAAAGTTCATATAAGGTATTCTCTATAAATAACACACAATATAAAAATGAGCAAAATAAGGAACTGTATGGGAAAACACTTTATTTCTCTTTTCTGCAAAAAACAATGTTTTATTTAAAGTTTGTTTTAAAGTTAATTGTATCTGTTCTTTAACCATAAATGGGCAGGACAAGTCAGAATAGACTATTTTAAGAATATAATAGGTGATAAACCAGATAATAATAATAATAAAACTGCTGTGAACTGTGTCTGTGCCTTTGCTTGGGAGATTCACCCACTCTCTTTGTTCCGGTGACGATTGCCTCTGGACGTGATGTGAAAAATTCCAAACTTTGCACTTGTTCCAGGAATATAAGGGAAATCCTTTACTAGTGACACTTTTTCCTTTCACTCTGGAGAGATTCCCTCTTATTTCCATGCTGTGTCTCTAAAATCCCAATAAAAATCTCTAAAATCTCACTAAGAGCCGGTTCACACTACTCCGACTCAAAGTTGCCCCGACTTTGGGCGACTTTGAAGTCGCCCGTGCAGCACGACTTCATCGCAGCTTGCAAACGACTTCTCATAATAGAAGTCAATGCAAGTCGCTCCGACTTCGCCCAAAAATAGTGCAGGAACCTATTTCTAAGTCGGAGCGACTTGAGTCGCTCTGATTAGAACAATTCCATTCCACAGCATGGAGCACTACTTGTCAGGCGACCAAGTCGCCTGACAAGTCGGAGTAGTGTGAATCGGCTCTAATGGGACAGAAGTAGCAAAAAATAAACAGACATGGCTTTGTCCATTCCCCATTCTATCCAAAACAGAAAAATATGTTTGCTTTCGATACACTGTAACAAGTACAAAGATGACCTAGACATTTACAAAGACTGGACTTGAATGTAATGGAGACAACTTCAATGCAAATTTTCCTTTCTGTTTCCTGAGGTTCAGATTATTTATGAACAGCATGCAAAGATTCTCCCAAAATTTGAACAAATTTGAAGACATCATGAAAAGAGTTGTAGAGTGGTACTGGTGTCACCCGTAAATGATTGGGCTCCCGCAGATCACACTATAAAACAACAAAGAGAAATAACATAAGACATATGCATGAAATACAATGTTTAACATATGAAAAAAATGTGAATTTGTGCATTCTTAGAAATGCCAGATCACCAGGAAAAAATGGTTTATTCCCAAGCTATGATCCATATTCTATTGACATTGCGCAAGTAAAAATAAAAATAATAAATTAAAGAAAATTGTGTGCCAAATTCAGCAGCCTGCCGTCAATATCTTAAACATAAAAAAAAAAAAAAAAATATGTGCTTGGTGAATGCATGTATTGACAGGATGCAGCAAGCAATCGGTCTAAATAAAAGACTTAAAGCAAAAGCAAAACAAAAAATCCTTTAGACGTGCCAAATACAAAAAAAAAATTCTATAAAAAAATTATACTTATTCAATAAATAAAATGTGCATATATGAAGTGAAAATTAAAAGAAATAGAGACTATTCCTTAAAATGTGTAATAGTGAACAAATAAAAAGTTAATCAAATCCATAGTGAATATTTGCAATCATAAAGATGGCCTTCCAGTACTTCCCTTTGTGGTGTCTCACACCATCAAGCGTCTCAGCGTCATATATATATATAATATATGTGGCCAACTTTATTTTCCCTCTTAGATGAATGATTATCCTAGTAAGGGTATTGTTTTAAAAAGTTGAGACTTCAGATGACCCCCACAAACGATGGCTTTACATTGCCATAGCTAGATACGAAGCCACTCCCCCTCTCTTAGTCCTATTAGACTTTCCCAATAAGGAAGCAGCTAAAGCAAGGGACAATGGCAAGCGATTTCTTCATCGCTGGTTGCAGCCTACTCCTTTCATCGTGTCCAAGTTCCTTGATTGGACTGGGTGTGAGAACGTCAGCCCCTGAAGGTGATGTAAAGGCCAGTGGAACGCAAGCCCGCACTTTCAGGTTTACTAGTAGGATCCGTTCCAACAATGGGTGGAGTGGCCGTAGATGGCGACTGGGGTGGCCACACTTTGCTCAATATGCAAGTGATACAGGGGAATACTGGCAAACAGTGCGACTATACCCCCTATGTAAATCCACTCCTTAAAGGAACAAACAGAATCAAGATACACAGTGGGTACACTGATGGGGTTTTGTAGTCCTGTTGACATATTATAAGAATGTCTAATCTGTAATTTGATGCCTTTTGGAGATTTTTCCATCTTTCCTTGGCTTCTTTATACACATTAATACAAATTTTTACCTGGGGTGCCCACACTTTCGATCCCCACTGTATATCTCGCTCTAGATGATGCCTGTTGCTTTCAAACAGTACAAACAGTATACATCACTAAGGATATGTTAGGGGCAGAACTAAACAATGGGGGCAGTCCCACTTGTAGGTAAATATGTGTGTAGTGGGCATTTGTATCTCTGGCTCTGAGGAAGAGGGTTCTCCCTTGAAATATGTCAATCAACCTATATAGATGCCATCTGACCTCCTTGCAGCATTGGAACAGTCCATGTCCTGGAGGAGATCTATCCATACAATGCTTTGACATGCGTATTGATTACATGCATTTGTGAGTATGATGTATGACACCGTTTGTTTTATCTTTCAATAAATGTTTAATGGATTGCACTAGGTTGGTGGTCCCTTCTCTTGTTTTTATTATGTCTCAGCGTCTTACCAGACATTAATGATCTGAAGATTATAAGAGATCTATAGCACTTAAATCAATAGGTGTCAATGCAGAAGCAATGAATGTCAATGAAGCAGCTTTCACAACCTGCTCAGTGCTCACAAAGCAATCACTGGTAAACCCTTAGAGAACATGAGAAGAAGCTAACATTTGTGTGCATTATTGTATAAAAAAGGTACCCACAATGTGAAAGGATACAACCAAGTCAGCTGGCATGATAATGTCACAGGTCAGGCTCAACTGACGCGTTTCGCTGCAGACAAAACAGAACCCTGTCTGCAATAAAGCACGCCTGGAGGGTCCTGACCTGTGAAATCATCAATCCCGCTGACTGCCTAGCAGTGTGGCGATCAATGCTCAATTCTATCACATTGCTGGAGCTGGGTGTGAAGGGGTTAAATTTACATAAATAAAGTGGAAATAAAATAGATATTTAGAGACTCTTTAAGACGAGTTTCCAGTAAGTTTACTTTTTTGTAAAAAAAAAAAAAAAAAAAAAAAAACTGAATGCCTTTGTTAAGGGAAAAAAACCTATTGACATTGTTAATTGTCAAACACACGGGTGACATTGGACAATATGACGTACCGCGACTCCTCTTTTTTCCAGCTCCTCGTAAACAGCTTTTATGGGCAGCGAGAAAGTCAGGGAGAGCTGACAACCCCGCTCCTCAATGCGAGAAGGCGTGATTATTTTTGCATAAGGTTTCTCGGGTTCAGCAATGTTTTCACTGTAATAATGTTTAATTAAATACTCCAAATAGCCAGTCAGTAAAACAGACTTCTTTCTTAAGGCCTTCATGCTGGTTTGATTGAAAACCTATATATAAAAGAAAAGACATTTGAATTGTAAATTAATACACAACCATTTAAATGACTAAAGTCACAGAAGATAATGCAAAATAAAAACTGTATATTGCTTCACAGTAAAGGCTATATCATGTTGGGTATACATGAGTACCTACACAATTAAAAGGTATATTAGTTATTATCCCGTTTCGTAAAAAAAGAGCTCATGTACATACTGGAGACAGATATTTGCCCTGATCTCCTCACTAGCGCAGACCCCAATAGCTCCAAACCCCTCATTAACTTTGCTACATCTGGGGATAGAAAAATTTCCTCCAAGGTCGCGAGTGGTGATATTGCATGTACTCCTTGCGGCAAAGCTTAACATCACCAAACTCTGGAAAAAATCAGAACCCCCCCATTATCTCCAATACAATAGCAAACCTAAACCTCCAATGCGAGATGGACAGGTTAGTTGCAAAGAAAAAGTAGCCCAGTGGTCTTCTTGGTTTACTCATCCTAAATGCTCTGTGACTATCTTTTCTTATGTTTTACTCTTGTGTATCACTGTTCCATTTTACTAATAGCCCTCCCTTCTCCCCCCGCTATCTGCTCTACTACCATACAACTTAACTTGCTGGTGCATCTCCCCCCCCCACCCTACTTCCCTCCTACCACCCCCCATCCTACTCCCCTCCTACCACCCCCCCATCCCTACACCCTCTACCCCTGACCGGAGCCAACGGTGAAAACTCAAATAATCTGTGTAAGTTCACCATACTCTGAGTTAAGATAACACTTCAACAGAAATGTTCCACCCTGTTTTTGCTTTTTGTTTTTTATGCTCTAGTCAGAACATTTGCCATGTGTAACATTTGTATTCTCTACCCACTTGTTTATTTACTGAAAAATTCAATAAAGAAATATTGAAAATAAAAAAGAGCTCATGTGCGCCCAAAATACAGCCACACAACACTGTCAAGGAACATCCAAACAGAAAAGTCGGTCTTACTGTGTTGTAGCTCTTTAAGTCTTCTTTATTACAATTAGAGTTGAGCGGACACCTGGATGTCCGTGTTCGGCGGGTTCGGCCGAACTTGAAAAAAAAGTCCGGGTCCGTGTCTCAGACTTTTTCCGAACTTTACCCGGACACCGAACCCCATTGAAGTCAACGGGGACCCGAACTTTCAGGCACTAAAATGGCTCTAAAACACCAATGGAAAGGGCTAGAGTGCTGCAAATGTGGTGTATATATACCCGTATACACAAGTTCAGATGTTTAGCCTGCCTCCAAAAACCCCAAAAAAATGCCTGCAACAACACACGTGGGCGTTTTTTTTTTTTTTTTGACGCTAGCGTTTTTTTGGGTTCTTTGGAGGCAGGCAAAACATCTGAACTTGTGTATAGTGGTATATATACACACATACTTATATGTATATACACACCTAGACATATATAGGTGTGATAGTAGCAGAAATATATGCTTGCGCTAATGAAATCATTTACACTAATATGGTTATGCTCCTATAACACCTATATATGTCTAAGTGTAAAATACATATAAGTATGTGTGTGTACACAAGTTCAGATGTTTTGCCTGCCTCCAAAAACCCCCAAAAAATGCCTGCAACAACACACCTGGGCGTTTTTTTTTTTGACGCTAGCTTTTTTTGGGCATTTTTTGGGGTTCCTTGGAGGCAGGCAAAACATCTGAACTTGTGTATAGTGGTATACACAAGTTCATATGTTTCGCCTGCCTCCAAAGAACCCAAAAAAATGCCCAAAAAGAAGCCAAATCCCTGCAGCGAAGGTGACACAAGAGAAACTAGCTTTTCTCTATAGCGGTCACCCTGCTATGGAAGGGTTTGGTCACCCTGCCATAGCAGTCAGTGTCAGTTCACCCTACACTACATTACGGTCACCCTGACACTTCACACTTTCCCTACAGAAACTGAATTTTTGCATTTAACTAAAGTGTAAAGGAGCACTCTAACTACACTAGATATCCCTTTCCTCACACTAATAAATGCTAAATGACACTTTTAAAGTAAATTTAACAGAACTGCTTCCACTCTCTTCCATGTCCTGTATAACAATGCTAGGAATTTGGTGGGGGCTATCTTATATACTGGGGGGGGGGCGTATTCACTAATGATTGGTCTAGGGACCCCCTAGTCACTCCAATCACATTCCTAGCATTCTCCTGCCCACTCAATTGGCTTTTGCTAATGGTTCTGGTCCAATCACGGGCTTTTAAAGCCCATTTCCTGTCCCATTGCATTTTGGTCGGTTCTGGTTGTCGAATTCCGAACTTTTTGGGCAAAAAGTTCTAAATTCGGCCGAACCTCGAACACCCAATGTTCGGGCCGAACCGATGGTCGACCCAAACCGTTCGATCATCCCTAGTGCTGATCACAAGTACTCTCCCAAGAAAAAAAAAATGCTCTCTAGCAATACACACCAAGCTGAGCATGTGCAGCCTGTCCCCTGGCTTTGTAAATATCAGGAAATATATAAGAGTCAGTGGAAGAAGGAGATGATCAGAGAAGACAGGATCGAAAAGCCTTTTTACACAATGAAGAAAACTAACCCCTTAGGTTCCACAGTGAGTATACCAAGCACGCTTTACTGCAGATTGTTTTTACTGTTGTGGGTATAGTAACACTTTAAATTGTTGATTCAGTAAAAAAAAAAACAAAGCAGCAATAGACTATGGAAGGGTTAGTGCCGGTTCACACTAATACGACTTGTCAGGCGACTTGTCAGCCTGACAAGTCGCGCACCGCCGTGGTCCATTGTGTAGTACAGGAACGGTGCTAATAGGAGCGAAACAAGTCGCTCCGACTTAGAAAAAGGGTCCTGTACTACTTCGGGGCGACCTGGGATGACTTGCATAGACATTCATTTTATGAAGTCCGTGCAAGTCGCGCCGAAGTCGCGGTGCACGCGACTTCACAGGTCGCCCCCGAAGTCGTGCCGCTGCAGTGTGAACCGGCACTTAGAATGTTTTCTTTTTTTATTTTGTTTTCTGAGTTTTTGCTGGGGAAACTTTCTCTCATTTGTTTTTTTTTTGCTGTGCTCCAGGCCAGAGTTAGAGAAATCTCTTTGGGGTCACAGGTACCAAAAAAAAAATCAGTTTTATACAAAAGTAAAAGAAGAAACAGAAATCAATTTAAACTCTCCTACACTTTCTAAATGTAGTCAACAAGAACACCAGAGGGTAGTTTTAGGAGTATTCTGGGGGTTGTCTTTCCAAGAACGCCTTACCCTAGAGTTCTGTTCATTTGAAAGGATTTTCCTGTCCTGTTAAAGTTGACTGGTCATTAAATGTCACACTTTACATGAATCAATTGGGCAAAACATTACCAAATCACATTATTCTTTTTGGAAAATAATACTTCCCACGGAAAAAAAAAACACTATTTCTGAGGTTCATTGTGTGGCCTAAACTCTCTTAATCACTCATTCTATAGGTCTTGCCTCTATAGCATCTACTACGACTACAAGATGTTAAACTTGGAGTTTAAATGATATGGTGACAAAGCTAATCACTTCTTTAGTACTGAAGGCTGATTCACATTATTGCATTGCGGTAAAACAGGCATTTTACTGTACGTTGCAAAAAGAAGGCCGAGTATCAAACTAATTTTCGACCCAATTGCGAGCCCAGCCCTGACAAAATTAGAGGAAATCTCCCTAAAGTGAAGAAATGCCCATCTCAGACAGATGCTGCCGGAACATCTGCCTGCATTGGATGATTTCCCCTTATGTCTTTCTCTGGAGACAAAAATATCAGGTCACATGCCCTCAATAGAAATTGGACCTTGCCAGGGGGAATTCCCCTGGCAAAGCACCTTATCTCCATGTTGATAAAGACAAGGACCTCTTCCCCACAACCCTGGCCTAGTGGCTGTGAGGGCCTGTGGGCAGGGGGCTTATTAATGTCTGGAAGATAAAGGGTCCTCCAGATACCCCCCAAGAGTATCCCTACTCAATCACAAAAACAAATGTAAACCTTAAATAATGACACCGCACTTTCTGACAAGTCCTCAATTTAGAATAGAACTCCCCCAAAGGTCCCACAGTGTACATCTATTAATTTCAATCATGTCATTCAGCGACGTGGGTCCACATCAATCATGCAATCAGGATGAATGACACCTGCTAAACTGCCGAAAGAAAGAATTGACCATTTGCTCCTGTCGCTCAAATGTGGCCAATGACATCTCCTAAAGGCAAACACAAAGGTGGTGCCTCCTAGGTGATGTGATTGACCAAATGATGAACACCAAAACAGCTAAAATTCAGTTCTATCTAGTATTGAAGACATTTTGCAGCTTATATAAGCCACTTCTTCAGTACTATTCAGTTGCAGAAACACACTACAGCATGTACTGTATATCCACATGGGTAACTCAAACATCAAATGGAAAATGTGCTTGCATCTGTAGCACCCCATCAATGTCTGCACCTTGATTGCAGACTGTAGGTGCCATATTTACTCCCAAGCATGGAAAGTTTAGATATGGGGATTGATTTACTAAAGGCAAATAGGCTGTTCACTTTGCAAGAAAAGTTGCACTTTACAAGTAAATTTCACCCAGAGCTTAGTGAAATTTAGTTTTGCAGAGATTACCCAATCTCGTTCAAGTAAAAGAGAAAAAGGCATTTTGGCTTGCATATGATTTGATGATGGAAGTCAGTAGCCTTACACCATTCACTAAGTTCTGGGGAAAATTCCCTTGCAAAGCGCAGCTTCCCTTGCAAAGCAAACAGCCTATTTATTTTAGTAAATCTATCCAAAGGTGTTTATACTTTTTACTTGCCTAGTGCCTACTATTTTCCCTGACAATACTCAGAACTGTGTGTTAGGTCACTCTGCAGCTACACACCTGCCTTAAGTCAGTAATTCCCAACATTCCAGTGTGAGTTTACTGTCTGTTTTCAACTTTTTGGTCTATCCAAGCTTCAACCTGCACTTCAGCTTGTACTGTATTTTGGTTCTGCCCACACAAGCTGGGCTAAAATTATTTGGGCAAATTGCCTCGTCTATGCATTGGGACAAAACCCAATGGATAATGTGTAAATAGTTCTAAGGGGGCACACAGTGGCCACCAGTGTAAGGGGCACTTCTTCGGTTATTGTTAATGTAAGAAGGCCTTTTTCAACCAACGTGCAATATAAGAGGGAGTAGTTCAATGCTTCTGCACTCTGTAGGTCATGCTGTATATGAAATGTGCTACACTTTGTACATTAAGCTACAGTTTACATACTCTGGATCACTGCACTCAGAAAGCAGTGCTATAAAGATACATCCATTTGACTGCTGCCCCTTATACAAAATTCTATATATTACAAACTCGAGAACACTGTACGCTGAACTAAGCTACACATTACATAATCTGACCTCTTCAACCTGCTGTAGATTACTGCTCATTTTAACCACTTAAGCCCCGGAAGATTTTACCCCCTTCCTGACCAGGGGGTATTTTGCGATTCGGCACTGCGTGACTTTAACGGACAATTGCGCGGTCGTGCGACACTGTACCTAAACGAATTTGGCGTCCTTTTTTCCCCACAAACAGAGCTTTCTTTTGGTGGTATTTGATCACCTGTGAGATTTTTTGATCACGCGCTATAAACAAAAAAAGAGCGTCAATTTTGCAAAAATAGCAATATTTTTCACATTTTTTTTATATGAAATTCCCCCCCAAAAAAATGTAAAAATCAAAATTTTTTAACATTTTCGGCCAATTTGTTTTATGCTACCTATGTTTGGTAAAAAAAAAATCGCAAAAAGCGTATTTTGATTGGTTTGCGCAAAAGTTATCGCGTTTACTAACAAAGGGAAAGATTTTTGTCATTTTTGTTGTTTTTTTTTTAACGCGTAATGGCGGCGATCTGCGATTTTTTTTGCGGTACTGCGACATTGGGGCGGACAGATCGGACCCTTGACTGACATTTGTGACACTTTTGGGGGTCCCAGTGACATTTCTGCAGTAATCAGTGCTATACATATGCACTGTTACTGTAAAAATACACTGGTAGTGAAGGGGTTAACTTTATTTGGGAGGGAGGGGCTGTGTGTGTCCCTAGGGGCGTGCTTTCTACTGTGATTGGCTGTGGCTTCAGCTGTAAGGACACTGATCAACGGATCTACATACTAGATCCGTGTGATCAGTGTCTTTACAGCGAGGAGAATGACAGGTCGCTTGTTTACACAAGCTGCCTGACATTCTCCCTCTCCCCCACCGATCGCCGAGTGACCGGCGGACATCGGGTCCGCTGGTCACACGCGCGGGGGGGTCCGTGACCACACGGGAGCGCGCCTCCGGCGGCGCGCGCTCGCTCCCTAGACCCTCACAAGCAAGCGACGTAGACCTACGTTAGTTTGCCTGTGAGGGGCTGACCGCCGACGTAGATAGTGCGGCGGTCGGCAAGTGGTTAAACTGTTCTGTATTTTATATGAAGTGAACCACTGCTTTCCATTATATATATATATATATTGTGATATGGGGGGACAATCAGCTCAGCGATAGATGCGTTTCTCCAGTGATTCACTGCAGTCAGGTATACATTTTAAGGGCATGGCAGCCCACTTTTATTAAAAGGCAAACGTAAACAATAAGGAAAGTCCATAACAGTTTCCCACGCAGGGGTTCTTCGCCAGTAAGTACAAAACAAAATACTAGCCCACCTGGCTCTCTCGCTCTCGTGCAGTCTTCCTCAGCACTTTATGCTGGTCCCCAGACCATGGACTCCTCGAAGCTAACCGCTTCACTGTGGCCTTGGTCCTCAGGCCGTCTCCTATCTCACGCACGCACACACACACATATGTGCTCCGGCTGCCACCTGCAGCCACTGACTCCCGGAGAGTATCGGAGTCCTCCTGACTCCCCACGAACAGACCTCCTGTCTGCTGGCTGACACAGTCTCCAACTGGGAGCCCTGATGTCTTCCTAGACCTTCATTATAAGAACTGTGTGCACCTGACTCTGAGCACACACCCTGCTGGTCATTAATAAAACATGGACACAGAGTTGGAGATTCCATCCCACCCAAGACACTTTGAAATCTCCAAACTACAGAGCCCCTTTCAGGTAAACCAAAACCTGGAGAAAGCTGAAAGAGCAGTCTTCTCCACTGCACATCTATGCGCTGTAGTCTTGCACCGAGCCAATGTGCACACTCTGTGTCCTTTAAACATCCACTTTCACCGTGACCTGTCACAATATATATATATATATATATATATATATATATATATACATATACATATATACATATATATAGCTTTATGTTGTAAAGGTCTGGACTGTTGCATTGTTATTTCTTTATTATATATACTATGGACCACTGTAATCTCAATGCTATGTAGTTTGAAAGTTGCAGCCCTTCAAAGTGAACAGATATGGCTTCCTCATCAGATCCTGAGATATGATTGGCCCAAGTGCCATATACAGTATATGGAATTACTGCCCTTGATCTGATGTTTCCGGAGATCACAATTGTGGGATGATCTCTGTTTGCGTGCATCCGTGACTGACACGTGCGTACCCCTTTGAGCGCATACACAGGAGGACAGGGGACACTTAAATTAAAAAAAATGTTATTATTAATTTACTTTATTTTTTTATTTTTATCACTTTTAATGTGGTCACAAGGAATTTAAACATCCTTGTGACAGCAATAGACATGTTATAGGCTCTCTTTATGAATAGCTTTGGGGTCTAGAAGACCCCAAATCCCTCCTCTGCACTTGAAAGCATTTAAAACACTGATATCTGTGTTTTTTGAATGCTTTACATTTTTAAAAACTGACTGCGGTGGGTTCACCGAGTAGTGATGTTATGTCATCGCTTCTAGTTTATGGTTACGAACAGGCGGTCAAAGCCGATCCCAGCTTTGCTGCTCAGCTCAGGTCTCGGGAGACCCCGAAAGAGCTAAGGAAGGAGGCAGGAATACCCTTCCACTGCTTGTAAAAGCAATCGAGCGGCACATAAGCCACTCCGATTCCTATAACAACAGAGTCGACCGCCTGCTCTAAAAAACAATATTGAGGTGATGTCCGGAGCTGCAGGCATCATCCTGGTAAAACCACTAAAAGAACAGGGAGTGGTCAAAGAGCCACCTCTGCCCTTCTGCCTGGGGGTGGTGCCCCCCCCCAAAAAAAAAAAAAAAAAATAATGCTGCTTAAGGCAAACCCCTTGTTTGCCTTGCAGAAGACTACACCCCTGATGCTGTGCCATACTCTACATACTCAAACTAGTGAACTGTGAACTCTGTACATTATGTTGTATGACTCCTGAGTTCTGTAGAATGTGCATTCCAGAACCACTAAGATTGTTTTCATTTTTTTTAGGAATTCATGATTTCATTACAATCAGACAAGCACACCTTTGCTAGTAAAAAAAAACATAAGAAAATATATTAAAAAAAAAAAACACTCCTTACATGGAAGATGTATATAAATGTATTTACATCATGGTATATATCTTTCTTTTAATGAAGAAAAAAAATATATAAATATATATAGGAACGCAAACTGTGAGATCCATTGCCTATTCCTGAATGTTTTTCTTTGCAGCCCTAAAGTACTGTACGATCTTCTCTGTTGATTGCATCGGGAGCTGGGACCTAGGCAAGCGATGGCGAGATCCATTCTGCAGAGGTTCTACAGCAGCAATTAGCAACTGCCGTGCCAAAAAGGGTAAAAATCGTCCATAAAAAAGAGAATCACTGAGCGCTTAACTCTCATTGTCAAAGGCTCCCCACCGCGGGTTTAATGACAGAGACACATAGCAGCGATGTAGTGACATAAGTTCATAAACTGAAAACCCTGTAGCCTAACTGTGATGAGCTGCAGCTTAAAAAAAATATGATTTTTATAGAGCCTTTTTACAGTGAGGTACTTTGCACAAATGATCCCCTGGTGAGGAGTTTTCTATCTGTACTTGGATTCCCAGGTCAAATTTGCCTAATTTAGCAGCTAAAATTCATGCAGAAAGCTTTCAGGTTTCAGCTTAACAGCTTCTGTTGTTACAGATGAAGCATTAAGTTGCAATGTAGAAAATTATACAAACAATCAGTGCTCAGGAACAATATAAATGGCTTCTCTCTAAATGCGTTTTAAACTGAGCTTCTAGAGTGGAGAAAGTTAATTTGTTCTGTTGTGTCCTTGGAATTTGTGTTGTGACTCTGTAGAGACATACGTGTAAGGGAACATGCAGCAATGACACCTGCCAACAGGCAGAGAGGGATATTTATGAGTGAGCAGGGTGCCTTCATCTGCACAAAAAATAAAAAAAGGAAAGCTTTTAAAAAGAAATACCAAACGAAAAAAGATGTAGAAAGAATGAGAACTTTGCTAGAAAGCAGTGGTGGCTGGTGCTCCATGGGCCGGGGGGGGGGGCGAACAGACCACACTATACCCCCCCCCCCCCCCAGGACCACAACAGCCCGCACACCATACCCACCCACCACCCCCCCGGTCGCCGGCTCACTCACCCTGCCTGGACATGTGGAGGGAGGGAAGGCAGCGGCAACAGCGGCAACAGCAGCGGCAACAGCAGCGGCGGCGGCTTCTTCCCCCTCAGTCTCCTGCGTCTCCTCCTTCCTCCTCCATGGCCAATGGCATGGCTTCTCCTTTCAGGCCAATCAGGAAACGGGTCTCAGGATGAGGATCCGTGTGACAATAGCGAATATTAATTCGCTATTGTCACACAACTGGGTGGACTCGGAGCGCAGTGCTCTGCTCCCCCAGCCCACCCTTTTTTGAAGCCTATTAGAGCCTCTGGCTCTAATCATTTGCTTAAAACAAAAAAAAACCATTGAACTCCATGTGTCTGGCGCTCTGCATGTAGATTAGAGGGCTGTACACATTGATAAGGGGGGCAGCGCCCCTGTGCTCCCAATGGATGGGCCGCCCCTGCTAGAAAGCAATTATGAACATTGTTATTGGGCATTTCCTTTCCATGTTCCTTTTGATGGGCTATAATGAGGACAGCTTTCTTCCTTTTTTTTTTTTTTTTTTACATTATGTACTCCCATCAGGGCTGGGACAAAGGGAGGGCAGGAGGGGTTACTGTCCTGGGCACTGTGGTTTCACTTGTGGTGCAGGGGCACCACAAGGAGATTGGGGGGAGGGGATTTGTGCTGGGAGGGGGAATTTAAGGGGGGGGGGTGGCAGGAGGTAAGAATTGTTCTAGGAGGGGCAGTTTGGGGAGGTGTGCTAGGAGTGGTGATTTGGGGGAGATTTGTGTTGAGAGGAGAGATGGGGGAAGAAGATATGTGCTAGGAGGGGGGATTTGGGTTTCTTCTTGCTAGAAAAGATAATATGGTGTGTGGGGGGGGGGGGTTGTTCTACAAAAGGAATTTTTTTGTGAGGGGGACTTGTGTTAGTAAGGGTGTTTGGGGAGCATTTGTGATAAGAGAGGACATGGGGGGGGTTGTGTTAGGATTGTGGGCGGGAAACTTGGGCTGGGAGGGGGGATTAAAGTGGGGGGGGATTTGTGCTTGGAGGGGTAATTTGAGGGGTAAAGGATTTGTGCTAGGAAGGGGGATTTTTTTGGGGAGAGGGGGGGTTGCGCTGTGGAATGAGAAGATTTGAGCGGGGGGGGGGGTAGGTGGATTTGTACTGGGAGGAGGAGGAATTTATGCTTAGGGGGTAGGAATACAGATTGGTGCTTGATTTTTTTTTTTTTTTTTTTGGGGGGGGGGGATTTTTTGCTGACACAAAATGATCATATATCTGGGGGTGCAATTTGGCATATTCGCACTGGGCTCTAGATGACCTTGCCCCAGCATTTATTTTCATATCCAGCCAATGGATGGAGCAGATTTTATTTTCACATATTTTCCAGCCTCAATCCAATTGTTGCAAAAAATTGGGGTTTTGAATTAACATAAATCCTTTTTGTTGGAACAAATTAGGGGACAAAGATTTCAGGTACATAGTGTTATGCTATCCTTGAGAGATTCAACACTCACAATTAGGGATGGGCCTGAACACACCTCTGCTCAACTGGCAGCAGAACTCCCAAACGGGAAATGTTCTAACACGAACGGCAAACCCCATTGAAGTCTATGGGAGCCGAACAGAAAGAATCATAAGTGCTCATTTTGAAGGCTTATATGCAAGTAATTGCCAATAAAAGGGGTCGGGGGGGGGGGGGGTCTGGGCACTGCCCTGGGGGACATGTATCAATAAAAGAAAATTGTTTCTTCAGGAGAAGTAATTTTATTTATGCTTAAAGTGAAACAATAAAAATGATAAATTACTTTAAACATAGTGCCTGGGAGTTCCCTTAATGTGCCTGCAAAGTGGCACCTCTGTAACATGCATAGAACATGCTGCAGCAAAAAATTACATTTCTAATGAAAACGAGTCAAATCACATTTAAAATGACTTGCAGTTACAATTGCCAGCACCCGGCTATTGAGAAAATAAAGAAATAAATGGCATGGCCCCCCCCCCCCATCCCCTCAGTCCATACCAGATCCTTTGGGATCTGCAGGAAAACCCCATGTCAAAATTTAAAAAAAAGTTGCCCCCCAAAATCCATACCAGACCTTTATTGGGGAAAGGAAGCCAGGCAGGTCAGGGAAGAAGAAGGGGGCTGACCCATACCAGGCCGCTTGCCCTCAACATGGGGGCACCTTGTCCCCCTGTTGATGGTGGCAAGGGCCTCTTCTAGTGGCGGCCGGTGCGTTGGGGGCACAGGGGCGCTGCCCCCCCATCCATGCGTCCGGCCCTCTAATTTACATGCGGGGCGCCGGACGCATGGAGTTCAATGGGGTTTTTTTTTCTGCTAAAGCATGTGATTAGAGCCAGAGGCTCTAATAGGCTTCAGAAAAGGGTGGACCCGGGGCGCAGAGCAGTGCGCCCTGAGCCCACCCATTGTTTGTCAATAACAAATGGATATTCGCTATTGTCACACGGATCCTCCTCCTGGCCAATCAGGAAGCAGGTCCAAGACCCGTTTCCTGATTGGCCGAAAGGCGAACCTTTGCCATTGGCCAAGGAGGAGGACTCGGGAGACGCGGAGGACTGAGGAGAAGCCGCCGCTGCATCAGGTAAGTGCACTGGTCTCTCTGCACGCTGGTCACTTTACATTGATGGGGGCACCCTGTGGTCACTCTACATTGATGGGGGCAGGCTGTGGTCACTCTACATTGAAGGGGGCACGCTGTGGTCACTCTACATTGATGGGGGCATTCTGTGGTCACTCTGTATTGAAGGGGGCATGCTATGGTCACTCTACATTGAAGGGGCACGCTTTGGTCACTCTGCATTGAAGGGGGCACGCTGTGGTCACTCTGCATTGATGGGGGCACGCTGTGGTCTCTCTACATTGATGGGGGCACCCTGTGGTCACTCTGCATTGATGGGGGCATCCTGTGGTCACTCTGCATTGATGGGGGCATGCTGTGGTCACTCTGCATTAAAGGGGGCATGCTGTGGTCACTCTGCATTGAAGGGGGCACAATGTGGTCACTCTGCATTGAAGGGGGCATGCTGTGGTCACTCTACGTTGATGGGGGCACCCTGTGGTCACTCTACATCGATGGGGGCACGCTGTGGTCACTCTACATTGATGGGGGCACGCTGTGGTCACTCTACATTGATGGGGGCATGCTGTGGTCACTCTACATTGAAGGGGGCATGCTGTGGTCACTCTACATTGCAGGGGGCACCCTGTGGTCACTCTACATTGATGGGGGCACCCTGTGGTCACTCTACATTGATGGGAGCACCCTGTGGTCACTCTACATTGATGGGGGCACGCTGTGGTCACTTTACATTGATGGGGGCACGCTGTGGTCACTCTACATTGATGGGGGCACGCTGTGGTCACTTTACATTGATGGGGGCACGCTGTGGTCACTCTACATTGATGGGGGCACGCTGTGGTCACTCTGCATTGATGGGGGCACGCTGTGGTCACTCTGCATTGAAGGGGGTACGCTGTGGTCACTCTGCATTGAAGGGGGCATGCTGTGGTCACTCTGCATTTAAGAGGGCACACTTTATATACTGAAGGCCCCTTTCACACTTTTGTGACCTCAAAGTGATGCAATTTTTTGCCGCAAAGCAATGCCTATTACATTTTTCTGTTCCCCCCCCCCCCCAAAAAAAAAACATCCGCCACTGGCCTCTTCCCAACATCCCTGGGCTGTGGTTGTCGGGTTCTGCGGGTGGGGGTGCTTATCAGAATCTGACATTACGGACTAGTGCATGCTGGTCATGAGAAGTCACGTAAGGGGGGTGCCAGTAGGTGACATAGCTAGGTGCCAGTAAACTCTTGTCCTTAATGCAGTTTTGTGCTTTCAGAGAAATACCAATAAACTCAGCTGCCTGTAAACTCCTCTAAACGACTCTGTGTACATGGACACATAGGATAACAAAGGAGAGTTCAGGGGCTTCAGAAAAAATACCCAACTGCTCCTAAACATCAATTCAGCAGCTTTAGTATACATGAGGCCTTACTGCCAGCATGTCTGTTTTGTTATCAAGCAGTCGAGTCAAAAATCCCATTTCCTTAATAGCACATCCTGTATGAAAGCCTTCACTAAAGGTAAATGGTTTCTGGAAAAGAACAGGAGATATAAACCTTGATAGTGCTCAAGACCAAAATATGATTCAGACCAGACTGAAGAAAAGACAGGTTTCATCCCAAAGGAGAAATTCCTGGGATGGAATTTCTGGTCTTGCTCCGAGAGAAATACAATTTGCAAGTGTGATGGTAGACTTTGTGAAGTTGATTTCCCAGCTTTCCCATAATGACTGAATCTGATTGGTCCCTGTTCCTCAGAAGCTAGTTTATAACAATAAATTGGGAATGTTGCATGCCCACAGCATAGCGTAGGTCGGGTTGATGCGATGGAAGATGTGGACATGCAAATAGGCATCCTTGATGTTCAGTGTCCAGGAGGTCTCCCAGTTGGAGAGAAGCAATGACAGACTGGGCAGATACCATACAGATTTTTTGTACCTGGAGGAAGATGTTGAGACCCTTTAGATCCAATATGGGATAAAAGCCCCCTTTTGTTTTGGGGACGCTGCACAAGTTTGAATAGAAAATATGAAATATTTAATTTTCTGGGACAATGGCTATGACCACTTGAGAGAGGAGCTGCATTGAAGAAACGTAAAGGTCTGCCAATCTTTGCAGGATGTTGGCAAGTTTGATAACGAAGTATGATGGAAGCAGAGTTTGTGGCTCCTTGATGCAATGTTCTGGACTTGAGCGTCTGAAATGTCCTGGGTCCAGATGGCCACAAAGGCCAACTAACATCTCCCAACTCTGAGAAGAGGGGGAATTACCACATTGTAAGGAGGACTTGCTCTCAAAATTGGGAGACATGGGGGGGGGGGGGAACCAGCACTCATGACAGAACTGAGATCCAGACTTTGCCTTGGACCTGCAGGTCTGAGAGAAACTAAACTCCTTTTAGCCTCAGACGTAGAGGGTTCCTCAGATTGAGATTTTGCCTTTTTTTCTGGGATATTGTTACTCCCCGGAGACTTCCTTAATTAAATTGTCCAGAGATTCACCAAAGAGGTATTCACCATCAGGACATATGCACGTTCTTCTGTTACTGATGCTCCACAGACCAATATTCGAGTCAAAGAGTCCTTCGCATATTATTTACCAAGAGGAGGCTCATTCTGGATATTTGCCATATATCAGGTAGCCCATCAATATAATAGAATAGGGCTACAAATAAGAGCTACAGTTGCTGGGGGACAGAAGGATCCATCAGGATAGATTTACTACAGCTCCAAGCCTCATCTATGTATCAACTAAGTTTCTTATATATACATGATAAGGGGCTTAATATTTTTTGTGTAACAGAGAGAAAACAAACCTTTTTGTTTTTCTCAGAATCTTATTAAGTCCTATCTTGGGTCCTGAAGAAGGGAGGCTTTCTAGTAATTTGGATGGAAAAAGCCCCCATTTCATAGATTCACCTCTTACCTGGTAACTGGACTTTATTATTGGTCTCCAACTGTCCAATGGTCTTTATATTTATATATGTGATCTGACTGATCCTCAGGCTCTTTCACTATCTATTTCACTGCTGTGAGAGTCTGCTTCTGGGTGGTCAGGAATTCTTTCCTTTTGGTCACCCCAGCTTGCTATCTGGGTGCTGTGGTGATCTGTCTCCTCAATGTCCCGCAATTATTTCTAATCAGGCTGTAGTTCTGTAGGGTGTACCCAAGTGTTGGGTTGCCACCTGTCCCATTAAATATGGGATTATCCCTGATCTCAAGGTAACATGCTATGCCCATTTTTATGCAATATGGGTTGCAGTTTGTACCGTGTTTGCAGGAGGGAGGGACTCATGACAACTGCACAGCTTCTCATTACCTACTCAGTCAATGGGTGTTGTGGTGCACCCAAGGTGTGCTGTTCAAGGCTGGAACTACAATGCTCTTTTTGTGTTACATACCCCTTGCACTCGGTGTTACTTACCCTGACCTCTGCACTCCGTGCATTACTTAATCCTGACACTCTTAATATGTGCGTCACCTACTCTTGACCCCTAAACTCTGTATTACCTACACCTGTGCCCTGCACTTTGTGCACTGCGAACTCAAGTTTTATTTAACAATGCCCCTGGTATGGAAGCTGTCCACATGTGCTTGAGGTTAGCTGACTAAACTCAACAATCTTCTAGGTTTGGGGGTGAGCGTCATATCCGGGAAGTGATATCGCACCAACCCTGCTGTGCATTCCATGAGCTATGGAAGTGCTGGAAACCACCGGCAAACCAAACCGCAGACCCAAAGCCTCTTTCAGATGTATCTGCTTTTTTGGACGTGCGTTTCCCCCAGTCTCAGATGACGCAGAGGATCCCAGTGCAGTGACACAATTGATGTGCCTTTTTTTACACTACTACTACTAGATTTCCCCTTGTTTTATCTCATTGAAGATTCATAAAAGCTACACTTAGTAGGTGCTTGTGTTTTCTTTCAAGCTCGGCCCTGCTCAGACTGACTTAGAGCCTCAAATGGGGAGGGCAGGGCAGTGATTATGGTGCCTTTTAATGTAGAGGGTTGGGGGGGGGGCTGTCCGGCCGCAGGAATGTGAGCAGGGAACTGCTGGAGCTCCAAAGGCGCTTTGTCTGTCCTCTTCTCTGATCATGGCGGCACAGCAGGTTACCACCTGCAGCATCCTGGGGCAATTCCCACTTACCTGCATGGTGAAATTCTGGCACAATGCACACAAACCACCGAGAGATCGATCCCTTAAAGGATCCTTAGGAGGCACTAAAGATGACAGCAGAGTGGTGGCTCCATGTATTTTTCCTCAGTGAGAGACATTAAAAGACCTTCCTCGACCATGCCCAAGCCTCCTGGTATCATCAAAGAGTACTTTGCTAGCCTACATTCTCCCTATTTCTATAACCTGCTGCTGTGGATGCCAGGATGCCATGTAGGATCCCTCCTGGCAGTCTCTGACCATCTTTTGTATCAGGTTTGCAATCTCGACTCTGACCATCTCTCGTTTCCTGTCCGCAGTCTTTGCCCATCTCTTGTATCCTGTTCGCAATTTGTGTTAATTTCCTGTATCATGTCTGCAGTCTCTGACCATCTCTTCTATCAGGTCTGCAATCTCTGACCATCTCTTGAATCATGTCTGCAATCTCTGGCTATCTCTTATCTTGTATCATGTCTGCAGGGGGAGCCTGGAGAAGAGTCAAGAGCGGAAGCACTGCCAGAATGGGGGTCAGGGGAGTAGTAAGACGTGTGTGGACTGTGGAGAGGAGAATACAGGATGAACCCAAAGCGGTCAAGCTGGAGCCAAGAGAGGACCGTTTGACTGAGCATTGCCCAGTGCACCTGAGAGGAGGTCAGTGACAGTGCCGCAAGGCCAGTCTGAGGGGGGTTACTAATGTATGGGGTAGTGAATACAGTAAGGTAAGTGGGGGCACTGATATTAAGATTCCCCCTTATATCAGTATCCCCTCCCCCTTACCTTAGTGTATTCACTCTGCCGAAGGTGGTCTGTGGTCACTAGAGTCCCCACCACATCAGAATTCCCAGAGCTCAGTGTCCTGAGAGTTCCCGTTCACATCAGAGTCTGCAGGATTTCCCCCTTATAGTGCAAGGGGGAACTCTGTGGATCCTGATGTAAAGAGAAAGTGTGATGTAAAGGACAATGCCGCAGACCCTGATGTAAGTGGGGACTCTGATGTAAAGGGGAACGTCGGAAGTAAGGGAGGTTCTGGTCACTTGCACTTGCACTGTTAGGGGGAATCCTGCAGACTCTGATGTAAGGGGAAACTCTGTGCTGGCTGGGTTCTAAAGTGGTTGTAAAGGCACAAGGTTTTTTACCTTCATGTATTCTAGGCATAAAGGTAAAAAACCTTCTGTGTGCAGCAGCCCCTCAGCCCCACCTAATACCTTCCTGAGCTCCCTCTCAATCCAGGGATGTCCACGAGAGCTTTGCCTCTCCAGGGACTTACACTCCTGATTGGCTTTTGGCAGCACAGGGAGCCATTGCCTACATGTTTGTAGCACTGTTTTGCTCTTAAAACGGCCATTTTATGTACGTTCTTGAAGTGTCAGTAAAAAATGTGGCTCTGTCAGTAAATGTCACGTTTTTTGTCAGTAAACAATTGGTGTGGTTTTTAAATTTTAGGTATCCTGTCAGAAAATTTAACTTCAGGGGTTGGAAATGCTGAATCCTACCTATATGAAGTACCTGTCCTATAGACTTCTCCCTGGGCTACTAGAAGTCAATGATTTTGCAGCTGGGTGATAATGCAGCTGAGACTTTAACAATCGTTCTTTTTCCTACAGGAGCAAGGCAAGGAAAACAATGGGTGGTTCTCTATAGGGGTGCAGAAGTTTACGAGGGAAAAATAAGACTTGCTCAGGGATGAGATTAAAAAACAAATCTGCAATGACAGATCCCATATTGTCATCCTCATAGGTCACTGCAATCTGCTGTGCAACAAACAGAAGCTGCTAATCACGATATCCAATAAATAATCTTTAAAGAGCCAATGTATGGCAAATTGAAGCTTTTGATTTAAAGGCTTTTTATAGACTATTTTCATCTCTTTGTGTTTTTATTTTCAGGATTATTTTGCTTTAGTAAAACATTTAAAGGGTAATTCCACTTTCTTGGGGAAAAAAAATCAGAAAATAAAGAAAAAACAATATAGCGTATACAATTGTGACACAAATCATATTGTAATTGAATGTTATTAAAAATTACCTTTCCTTTTCAATCTGCAGCTGCTGTAATGTTCTGAAAATGCAATGCAATATGGCTACCTGGAGGTGTTCTCTACACAGAATGTATACTGACCACACCCCAGAAACATCATTTCCTGCTTGTGTGATTGGCTCACCAATTTTTCCAGAAGTCTACACTAAGATACAAGTCAGATTTCTGGCATTCCCTGCAACAAAAAATGTCATTTTTGGTGAGATACTCCCAATAGGAACACGTCTAAAGGGATGAAGTTCCTTATTAGAACTCTGCAGCTGCCACAGCTGATAGATAATTATAAAAACCACTCCCATTTGACCCACTCAGCAGAGAGGCACAGAGGAAAAAATAATGATTTCTACAGAATATTAAAAAGGTAGGAATCTGCAACAAAGTTTGTTAAAATCCCTGCAATGTAAAGAGATCACCCAGAGAGGAATGTTTTTTTTTTTTTTTCTCAGAAAAAGGGGAGTTACGTGTGACAGAAGTCACTTTGGGTGGGGGGCTCGTGGATCTCAGATTACTTTAGAGAGGTACGGAAACTCCTTGTCCAGCTTCTCCGGCCCCTCTTATGTGTAAGTCACCCTGTGTCTATTAGGGGCACAGGGTGACAAAGAATCCCAGTCGGGTCTGCACTAATCAGACTCGCTGTACAACCACACCGCATTTTGTGTTCCCCCGGTTATCCTGGGTTCTATTTGTGTGGTTTGTGTTGAAAGAATGAAGGGCCTCTTTCACTTGGGACAATAATATTTCTGAACAATATTCCTCAAGAAATATATAAAGATAAACAATTTGACTTTTCAGCAGTGGCGGCCGGTGTATTGAGGGTGCAGGGGCTTAATGTTTTTTTTTTTTTTTAAATCACCTGATTAGAGCCAGAGGCTCTAATAGGGTGATGCAAAGGGTTGTCCTGGGGCGCAGAGCAGTGCGCCCCGAGCCCACCCATTGTGTGACAATAGCGAATGAAAATTCGCTATTGTCACACCAATCCTCCTTCTGGCCAATCAGGAAGCCGGTTTAATACCGGCTTCCTGATTGGCCGCAAGGCAAACCCCATGCCATTGGCCGAGGAGGAGGCGGGAGTGGGAGGACTCTAGGAGAGTGAAGACACGCCGCTGGGGGACACAGTGAGGAGAAGCCGCCGCCGGGACTGAAGAGAAGCCACGGCTGCTCCAGGGCTCCAGGTAAGTGCACTGGTCTCCGGGGGGGGGGGGCACACTGCATTGAAGGGGGCACGCACACACGCATGCTGGTCTCTGCATTGAAGGGGGCATGTACGCTGGTCACTGCATTGAAAGGGGCATGTACGCTGGTCACTGCATTGAAAGGGGGCATGTACGCTGGTCACTGCATTGAAAAGGGGCATGCACGCTGGTCACTGTATTGAAAGGGGGCATGTACGATGGTCACTGCATTGAAAGGGGCATGTACGCTGGTCACTGCATTGAAAGGGGGCATGTACGCTGGTCACTGCATTAAAAGGGGGCATGCATGCTGGTCACTGCATTGAAAGGGGGCATGTACGCTGGTCACTGCATTGAAAGGGGCATGTACGCTGGTCACTGCATTGAAAGGGGGCATGTATGCTGGTCACTGCATTGAAAGGGGGCATGTATGCTGGTCACTGCATTGAAAGGGGGCATGTACGCTGGTCCCTGCATTGAAAGGGGGCATGTATGCTTGTCACTGCATTGAAAGGGGGCATGTACGCTGGTCACTGCATTTAAAGGGGGCATGTATGCTGGTCACTGCATTAAAAGGGGGCATGTACGCTGGTCACTGCATTGAAGAGGGCACGCTGGTCACTGTGCATTAAAAGGGGGCACACTGGTCACTGTGAATTGAAAGGGGGCACTCTGGTCACTGTGCATTGAAAGGGGGCACGCTGGTCTCTCTGCATTGAAAGGGGCACGCTGGTCTCTCTTCATTGAAAGGGGGCACGCTGGTCTCTCTGCATTGAAAAGGGGCACGCTGGTCACTCTGCATCGAAAGGGGGCACACTATACCTTATTTACTGAAGGCCCCTTTCACACTTTTGCAACCTCAAAGTCACGCAATTTTTTACAGCGTTTTTTGCCGCAAAGCAATGCCTATTACATTTTTCTGTTTGCGCCCCCCCCCCAAACATTTTGAGCACCAGCCGCCACTGCTTTTCAGATTGCTTGAACATTGTTGGAGTCTCTCATAGACCCTTGCTAGATAGTGAGGTGGGGTGGGGTTTGTTATTGGTAAGTGCCTGTATCCCATTGTTCTACTGTTTCTGTCTACCTTAAGATCAACCTATTATGGGATGTATATGTGTATGTGGATTGGCTGCTGGGGGGGGGGGTTGTCCCACAGTGTATATCTCTTTGTGCCTATATTTGAATAAACAGCTCTTATTCTGGGAGATTCCAGTACAAGCTAAGTTGTCGCCTAGCTTTGTATGGGGCGGCTGGGTAAATCTGATATCTATGTTCACGACAGGGAGGAAGCCGTATACTGCCAGAAGTCCACAAGTACAGTGTGGGTTGAGGTTCTGTTACATTATGCTTTAAACATTACACAGCACTATGGACTAACTAACTGTACCACCCTCCTAGGTAGGTGCTAGGTAAAACATATATGTGACCCTGTTCTGCTTATCAGGATGGTCTGATCTGTCAGTTAGCCTGTCACATGTTTCCAGGTGTGTTCTGTTGAGTCTGGGGAGTCTCCCCACTGTATCCAATGAGGGACCTTGTTGGACGGTGGAGGAAACCTAGCCAATAGCACACCAGGGTTTATGACTGTCCCAGTGGGTGGGCATTGCTTCAATGCATGCTGGGATTGGGAATCAATCTGGAGGGAGCATGTGACAGGGTAGTCTTTTGGCAGGAAGCCAGGTCCCAGGAGGAGGGTGACGGCTGTCTCTGCTCCTGTTGCTGAGGAAGGTGGTCCAGGCAGTCGGCCTAGGGACCAGGAGATGAGCTGTGCTGTAGAGGATCCAGTAAGTGCTGACCAAGTGGAGCTGTGGGGTAGGATTTTTCTGGAAAACAGTATCGCGAGTACCTAAGCATCTGCCCAGGGGTCTGCCTAAGAGAGGAGACCACTCCAGAAAGGTCCCTACTTATTGTGCATAGTTTAGTTCCATTGGAGTATCCCACTCATCCCTTCTCCTATCCAAGTTCCTAATAAAACATAAAAACCAAACAAACTGGACTGGTCCTTGTCTGAGCTAAAATCACTTGGAAACATGTCAGAATGTTCTACTGTCACTAATGGTAACCCAT
Organism: Pelophylax lessonae; assembly: GCF_965119305.1. Taxonomy (NCBI): domain Eukaryota; kingdom Metazoa; phylum Chordata; class Amphibia; order Anura; family Ranidae; genus Pelophylax; species Pelophylax lessonae. The sequence goes on from NC_138773.1 coordinate 287,374,356, forward strand.
GGGGACCCATCATCAGCAGCTCCCTTGGGAGTAGTGCTACATAAAGAGCATTTTTTTTTTTTTTTTTTATTAAGGAGTTGGTGGATGGAGCCATCTGTCAAGGGAGGATATGATATTGCTATGCTACTTATTTCCTTTTTATGGGTTTTTTTTTCTCTCAATAATTAGAAATGACATTTATAGTTCGTAATTCTCTCTAAAAAATGTATTCATGTTAGTACAGATATATCTAATCCAATCTAATGTGCCAATGCATCTTTTTAACCAATCTCTTGGAAGAGTAATTTCAGGAGGTTTTATCAGAAATTTGTGTTGAACTAGGATCTCTACTAATGCACACTTCAAAAAGGCTTCAGGTGATGCCATACGCTATAAAACAGCAGCTACAGTATCTAAACTTTGGGCTCAGTGCCTGTGCGAATTGCCAGAACAAAGGGCAGACAATTGTAAGAAATTAGGTGACTGAGATTCCAGTACATTTTGAATGCCACTTTAAGGAACTGGTATTTTGATGTCTTCATGAAGAGATTCGAATTTGAATTTTACTTTGACAGTTATGAAAAATAATGAATGTCTGTAGGCTGAGAGGACTTTTATATATATCCTGAAATCACAAAATGATTTGTATGGGAAGCATATCTACCATATTAACTTTTAAATGCTGCAGTTATGTATTAAATTACCTAAGAATGGATATGCTAGTATAGGAAAACTAATTTAGTTAGATTTGTGTACTCAGATCAAATAAGATAAAGTAACAATTCCCTTGAGAGGGAGAAAAAAAAATCCCATCCAGGTCAATTATATACGATGTTGCCATTCTATTCAGTACATATTAAAATATAGCATTCCAGCACACTTGCTTAACCATTTAGGGACCGGCCCAGTTTCTGACGCTCCAAACATTACATATATTTTTTTCGCAGAGACCCTCGAGAATAAAATACCTTAGAGAACTAAAAAATACCTCACATGTGTGGTTTGAACACTGTTTACATATGTGGGCGCGATTTGCGTATGTGTTTTCTTCTGCGCGTGAGCTCGGAGGGACGGGGTGCTTTACATTTTAATTTTTTTTTCTTATTTATTTTACCTTTTATTTTTAAACTATCTCTTAAAAAAAAAAAAAAAATGTGATCACTTTTATTCCTATTACAAGGAATGTAAAAATCCATTGTAATTGAAAAAAAGCAGGACATGTCCTCTTTAATGTGAGATCTGGGGTCAAAAAGATCTCACATCTACCCTAAAAAGCAAAAATAATACTGAAAAAAAAAATGGGCCCTTTAGGGCAGTTGGGAGGAAGCTCCAAGGCCATAGAGACGAGTGGGGGCATCTTCCTGCCTGGGACTGGAAGAGACCGGATCATTTTTCCCACTATCAATTGCTCCGGTAAGCGGGGAAAACGACCAGGATGCATCTTTTGAATCCACTGCTGGGACCACTTTTATGTGAAGAAGGACCGCCCTCCCTGTAAGAAAATACCGGGGTTATGGCAGCTATCTGTTACCATAACACCAGTATTTATTGTCAAAATACCAGCATAAAACTGCAGCGGGCGATCTGGAAGTGGTTAAAAGAGGAGTACAGCCAAAGCTTACCTGTGCATAACAGGAGTGCAGTTCAATCTGCACTCCTGTCACCAGTTTTCAGCAGACAGCAAGCTGAAGCTGGCTGATGAGACAGAGCCAGTCCAGGCTCAGGCAAGATTGTGATCATATGGCGGGATCCACCCACATGCCTGTACCGGAACCTGGCTTAGTCGCTCATTGAGCCGCTGAGAGCCTGAGACCACTGCTCCCACCCCCTTCACAGCCCAGCACTCCAGAGAGCACAGGGTGGCAGAGCAGAGAGTCGGTGACTGACAGTAACCAGCTCTCTCCTCAGGGAACTGTGAGAACCGAGTGATTGCCAGTGTTTGATCGCTCGGTTCTCGGTGTTAGAGCTAGTGGGGGACAGATGCTGCATCCACCCAAGTAAGTATGATTAAAAAGAAAAAAAAAAGTTCCCGTACTTCTCTTTTAAAGGACAACCGATGACGTCTTCAGATGACGAAACGTGAAAGTTGTGACTGACATGATGCAAGCACACTACGCCGTGGCCATCTTTGATTATTGTTCTACACGTCTTTTGCCTTTCATGTGAGTGCATCTCATTGTTTTTATCCAATAAATTGTGCTAAGAACTACTACACTATGTGAGTATTTCCTGATTACTAAGGTGGGTTCGTTCACCTTTTGGTTTGATTGCTAAGGTGGGTTTTGGAGTAGCATGGTTTTGGAGAAGAGATGAACTGTTTGTTGGCATTCAGATGACACAGTGCACATCTGGTCCAGGTGCAGATCGAGCTTACTGGCTTTCTACATACCTGTTTTGTCCACTCTATAATTTGAGGGTCATTACTTTCTGGTAAGCAGGATCTCCTCTCCCGACACAGTGGTGACGTGTGCTTTCAGGATTCACGGCATTTGATGTGGGGATTGTCTTTCCTGTTACAATTGTATATGGACATTCCTTTGTTGGACTGAACATTATTAGTACTGGCGCTGCACCCTGTTGTTACGATATTGCTGGGGGTTTACAATCTTACCTATTGGTGCTGGCTGCATATATTTAGTCCTAATACCAGGCACAGATATTATTTTTGTTTATTCTATGCATTAAGATAAATAGCCTTCTGTGTGCAGCAGTCCCCCTCAGCCCTCCTAATACTTACCTGAGCCACCCTTTCTATCCAGCGAAGTTGCAGGAGTGTCTCTGCTGCCAAGGACTCCATCCGCATTGGCTAAGACAGTAGCTCAGCGTGATTGGCTTTCACTGTTGCCAATCAAAGTCAGTCAGCCAATTTGGAGAGAGAGGGGTGGGGCAGGTCGCGGCTCTGTGTCTGAATGGACAAAGAGAGCGGTGACTTAGCTCAGGTGTCCCCATAGCAAACTACTTACTGTGCAGGCATTCGACAGGAGGGGCCAGGAGCGCCGAAGAGGGACCCAAAAAGAAGAGGATCTGGGCTGCTTTGTACAAAACCAACTGCACAGAGCAGGTATTTTTTTTTTTTTTTTTAAGAAAAACAAGACTTTACAATCACTTTATGTTGATTGTTCAGGGAATCTAGTCTACCAGGCTATTAGAAATTTGGCTTGGTTTCAAGTTGAGAAATGAGAGGTTTTTTTATGGGTGATCAGAGACATGGTTTTTGAAAAGCATAGCTTGAAGGGTACATTTCAATTTAAAAAGTTACATTTAAAAAATATGTTACAAAATTATTAGCCTAGCCTTGCTGTATAGGCCATATCAACTTTAACCACTTCCGGACCGGAAGATTTTCCCCCTTAACCAGGCCATATTTTGCGATTCGGCACTGCGTTAATTTAATGGACAATTGCACAGTGGTGCGACATTGTACCCAAGTAAAATTGATGTCCTTTTTTTCCCACTAATAGAGCTTTCGTTTGGTGGTATTTGATCACCTGTGCAATTTTTAGTTTTTGCGCTATAAACAAAAAAAGACCGACAATTCTGAAAAAAAATATATATATTTTTCACATTCTGCTACATAACATTCCCCCCCAAAAAAAAAAAAAAAAAAAATGAAAAATCTAAAATTAACATTTTAGGCCAATTTGTTTTCTGCAATAAGCGTATTTTGATTGGTTTGCGCAAAAGTTATCGCGTCTACTAACTACGGGAAAGATTTATGTCATTTTTATTGGTTTTTTTTTTACTAGTAATGGCAGCGATCTGCGATTTTTTGCAGGACTGTGACATTTCGGCGGACAGATCGGACCCCTGACTGACATTTTCTACACTTTTGGGGGGACCAGTGACATTACTACAGTAATCAGTGCTAAAAATATGCACTGTTATTGTAATAATGACACTGGCAGGGAAGGGGTTAACACAGTAAGTGATCAAGGGGTTAAATGTGTACCTAGGGCGTGTTTATAACTGTATGGGGGTGGGGCTTGTGAAATGATCATAGAGACCTGTGTTCCTATATAGAAGGATCACAGGAGCTCTATGATCATTCCAGAGAGAAGAAAGGTCAACTGTGTTAACAACAGCTGACCGTCCTTCTCTCTCAGCGGGGAGCGGTCGCGGGTGTCAGGCGGCAATCGGAGCCATAAGAAAAAGAGAGAAAGGAGGCGCAAACACCTAGTGCATTACCCGTGGTCACTGTTTGTAAAATTTTAATAAAATGCCAAATGCATACTCACAGACATGAAGATAATAAAATTGTGTTACAAGAATCCACCATACATGAACTGGAACATGTCCTTGAAGTCAGGACCGCTAACGCATTTCGGGAGTCAAGCCCCCTTCCTCAGAGCCACCTGCCCCATGCATCGGCATCCCCGCTGCCGAGTGGGGGTGGGAGCGCGCTGCTGGTGGGGCACGCTTGCCCCCTAGCTGCAGGCACACAACCGACGTAGACCTACGTCAGTTTGCGCAGTAGGGCCGCCCTGCCACAGTATAACTGCAGCGGGCGGTCGGGAAGTGGTCAATGGAACATCATTCAAAATGAGGTTGAAGGATTGTAAGAGGTGCATGAAAGTCAGCCAGCCCCCAGTTTGATGTACTCACCTTCCAGTCTGTCACCAACCAAATAAGACCTGTCTCTTGGTACAAAGAACAGGGGTTTAGTTGACACACATTTGCAAACGCATGTGAAAGCTGCAGAGCCACGTCACGGCACCCTGTTTAAATCTGCAGTCCTACACTCTTAATTTAGTGTCCTCACACTGGAGGCACATGGCCGCTAATGGGTGGATGGGGAACAGGTGAGAGGGAGACAGCCCAACCTCCCCCAACCCATCCCCATGCACGACTGGCTATTGTCTCAAAAAGTTCAAATAATTAGGTTAAAATATAACCATGGTGCAAACTGGAGAAGACCAGCTGAAAAGCATTACACCTCCATCCCCTTGGTGGATGCAGTATATGGATAGGAAGGGATTTTATATATGGGGCATGGCCTGTAAAGCACACTGCCTTTGAAATCCCTTATTTCCTTTGGGACTTTATATGAGACAAGCAGGTCATGCTATTGGTCTCCATCCCTGTATACGGAAAACACTAGGGTCAAATCAAAAACTGCATCCACCAAAAACGCACGAAAATCGCACGGTGGGACTTTAGATGAGGCACCAAGCTTGTTATAGGGATGGAGACGCCGGGCAACACCAGCTTGGGTCTCATCTAAAGTCCCACCTAGTCCATTATGTTTAATGGAACATCATTTTCTTTGATTATAATATGCAATGTTCTTCAATACATATCACTGTGGGTGCATGGTGTGACCTCCTTACCTCTAAACTTGCATGCAGGGAACAGACCAGTAGAATAGGAGGGTTCGATATACGAAATCCATTAATTCCTTGGCTTAATTCCAGTTCTTGTTTAAAATATAAATAAATATAGTTATATTATGTAGGTGTTATTAAGTACCACAACAACGTAAGGTATGTCAATGATCATTTCTTTGTTATAGCACTAGACAATGCAAGTCAATATCTATCAGTAAAAATAGACAATTGTACTGCACACGATCATAAGTAACATATTTCCTTTGCACAACCAAAGAGATGTCAACAAAGAAGGGAATAATACGTTCGGCCTATTTTGCTGTGAACACCAACTATGAAGCAAGTGCTGATATTTTTTGCTGACCTTAGGGGTCTACTAAAACTTTTATGAGCAAAGTTAAACAAAGTACAGTTTCTCATGAACCACAAATTTGGGAACTCTGGCAGAAACCAACAGTACTAAAATGAAGAAGATAAACTAAAAGGTGACTTCCAGGCAAATAGCTAGGATTAAATATATGTAAGAGTGCTATTTTTTTCTGCCAAATATTTGTCCATCCTGTCCTGAAATTTACATAGCCCTGCCAGATACACTATATTACCAAATGTATTGTGAAGTCTGCCTTCACACACACATGAACTTTAACCACTTGCCAAATGCCCGCTGCAGATATACTGCGACAGGGTGGCTTGGCTGCGCGAACCGACTTTTGGCTACGTCGGTTCCCGAGAGCCCCCATTAGGGCAGGGGGAAGCCGATCCACGGGGATGAATCGATAAACACGGCAAACCGTTGTTCTCTCTGGAATGAACACAGAGCGCCTGTGATCCTCCTTTTTAGGATCACAGGTCTCTGTGTTGATTCAACAAGTCCCTCCCCCATACAATTAGAAAACACTCCCTAGGCTCATACTTAACCCTTTGCTTGCCCCTGGATTAACCCCTTCCCTGCCAGTGTCATCATTACAGTAACAATGGTCACTGGTCCCCCCAAAAGTGTAAAAAATGGTAGTTAGGGGTCTGATCTGTCAGCTGCAATGTCGCAGTTCCGCTAAAAATCGCAGATCGCCACCATTACTAGTAAAAAACAAAAAAATACATAAAAATGACATAAATATTTCCCCTAGTTTGTAGACGTGATAAGCTTTTGCGCAAACCAATCAAAATAGGCTTATTGGGATTTTTTTTTTACAAAAAAATATGTTGCAGAATTCAAATTGGCCACAAATGAATCAATGTTGAGTTGGCCCACCCTTTTCAACTATAACAGCTTCAACTCTTCTGGGAAGACTGTCTACAAGGTTTAGGAGTGTGTCTATGGGAATGTTCGACCATTCTTCCAGAACCGCATTTGTGATGTGAGGCACTGAGAAGGCCTGGCTCGCAATCTCCGCTCTAATTTATCCCAAAGCTGTTCTATCGGGTTGCGGTCAGGACTCTGTGTAGGCCAGTCATGTTCCTCCACCCCAAACTCACTCATCCATGTCTTTATGGACCTTGCTTTTTGCACTGATGCAAATCATTTGGTGGAGGGGAGATTATGGTGTGGGGTTGTTTTTCAGGGGTTGGGCTTGGCCTCTTTATTTCCAGTGAAGGGAACTTTTAAGGCATCAGCATACCAAGACATTTTTAACACGTTTATGCTCCCAACTTTGTGTTTGGGGATGGCCCCTTCCTGTTCCAACATAGCTGCACAGCAGTGCACAAAGCAAGGTCCATAAGACATGGTTGTGCGAGTTTGGGGTGGAGGAACTTGACTGACCTGCACAGAGTCCCAAACCTCAACCCGATTGGGATGAAATAGAGTGGAGGCTGTGAGCCAGGCTTTCTTTCCAACACCAGTGACTGACCTGACAAATGCTCTTCTGGAAGAATGGTCAAACATCCCCATAGACACACTCCTAAACCTTGTGGACAACCTTCCCAGAAGAGTTAAAGCTGTTATAGCTGAAAAGGGTGGGCCAACCCAATATTGAACCCTACGGACTAAGACTGTTATGCCATTAAAGTTCATGTATGTGTAAAGGCAGGTGTCCCAATACTTTTGGTAATATAGTGTAGACTAGCCAGGTGGGTGACACCACTTACATATAAAGAATGCAGCATTGTCCTCCAACCACCAGCAGACTGGTGATGTCATTCATTTGGTCATTCTGTTCTCTCCTTCAATCAGATTATTCGTTGTCAACACATTTGCATGCAGTATAACTGATTTGCTCCCAGTCCTGTCCCTTCCTCTCCCATTCTGAATGTTGCTGTAAAGGGGAATGCAACAGGCTGATGGTATGACAATTCCTTGTTTTGGTATTTGAGAATGTATTATAATTTTAAGTGCCCTATTTTTTCATGTAATGTTTGATACTAAAGAAAAAAAAAGTGTTCTGTACATTTTTTTTTCTCTTTATTGTGGTCAGGGTGGCTAAAAAATAAACATTTTACTTTTTTAGTTGGGCAAATATGAAATATTGCACAGAAATATTATGCAGTATCATTCAGTCAGCAGATGAAGCTCTATCCTGTCTGTTATTTAACCACTTTACCCCCGCTCACTGTGCCTCTACTGCGGCACAGTGGCTCGTACCCGTCCAGCGACGTAGACCTACGTCGCTGGACTCCTCCCCTTGTGGGCGGCGCTCGCGCGCCGCCGGAGGCTCGCTCCCGCTGTGTTCAGTCACAGCGGGAGTCAGGCCAGGGGAGGAGCAGCGGCGATCGCCGCTACTCTTCCCCGATCGTCGGGGAATCGAGTGTGGAGATCCGCCTGCTTGTGTAAACAGAGCGGGCGGATCTCCTAAGTGACAGACAGTGACAGATTTCAGGGTTCAGCATAGCTGAACCTGCGATCTGTCCCTGTGTCACTCAGTCACCTCCCCCCACACACGTTAGTAAGCACCAGGCATACATTAACCCCTCCCTCTCCAATAAAATTAACCCCTTCCCTGCCAGTGTCATTTTTACGGTAACAGTACATATGTATAGCACTGATTACTGTAGTAATGTCACTGGTACCCCCAAAAGTGTCAAAAATGTCAGTCAAGGGTCCGATCTGTCCGCCGCAATGTCGCAGTCCCGCAAAAAAAAAAAATCGCAGATCGCCGCCATTACTCGTTAAAAAAAAAAACACCAAAAATGACAGAAATCTTTCCCTTAGTTAGCAAACGCAATAACTTTTGCGCAAATCAGTCAAAATACGCTTATTGTGATTTTTTTTACCAAACATAGGTAGCAGAAAACAAATTGGCCAAAAATTTTAAAAAAATTAGATTTTTACATTTTTTTTTGGGGAGGGGGGGTTCATATAAAAAAAATGTGAAAAATATTGTTATTTTTTCAAAATTTACGCTCTTTTTTTGTTTATAGCGCAAAAAGTAAAAATCGCACAGGTGATCAAATACCACCAAAAGAAAGCTCTGTCTGTGGGAAAAAAAGGACATAAATTTTGTTTGGGTACGGCGTCACACAACTGTGCAATTGTCAGTTAAAGTCACACAGTGCAGAATCGCAAAAAGTGGCCTGGACGGAAGACAGCAAAATCCTCCGGTGGTAAAGTGGTTAAACAGGTCTATAGGGCAAGGTGCAATTTACACACAGAACTGGTAGAATCAGATTAATTTCTCATATTAGATGACTCAGTCCCAGTTCTTTAGTGAAAGGCAACTATTTCTAATCCTAAAGGAAAATAATCTGGATCTAATCTGCGTCACTTTACATCTGAACCATGCAGGAGTACCTGAAAGTTGTACCCTCTGGGTCAGTCTGGAAGGCTTGTAGCTTAAGGTGGGACATTACTGCTTAAAACAAGGTAGTATAGTACTACATATACTGGGATATTTCCAAGGGTTATTTAATATTAAGCTATAATATAATTTTTTTGTATTTATTTCTAAATTTTAAAGAGGAAGTAAAGCTTACTCTGTAACTTGTACCTATAGGTAGGCCTATGATAAGGCTTACTTATAGGTACTGTAAATATCTCCTAAATGTGCATCGATTAGAAGATATTTACTTTGCATGCAGCCAGTGACATCACCGACGCATGCACTCTGAAGGAACGGCCGCCCGTACTGTTCCTTCAGAGCCCTGTGCCGAAATAGGCGGCTCCCGTGAGTGCCGTCATTGCAGCTCCGGCCAATCAGTTGGCCAGAGGACGCGATCCCAGAAGGAAGACGGGTTAACATGTCAGCCTGGTCAGCGGTGTGCGGGCTCCACTGCGGGGGCTTCGTTCTAAGGTAAGAATTTCAGAATGAGCTAGTATGCGATACATACTAGCTCATTATGTTTTTGTGTTTCAGGTTTTTATTTTTTTCATTTTTTTTGGAGGTTTTCCACCTCCTAAAGTAAAGGATAAGGGAAATATGAGTCTAGTTTCTTGGAGGTGCCTGTATGTTGGATACTTCCACTTGCAGCCTCCTTTTGGGCTCAGTCTCTTTCTCCCCACTGTTTGGCACACTCTGGGTTTGTTATATAATATCCAATAGAATGACTACTTATAGTCCTTTTGTATGTTGCATGTCTAAAAGGGAGTTACTTCTGAGGTGTTGTCTGTTTAGATAACCTTAGTGCTTTCGGAATCATTTTTCATGTATTCAATTTTAGATATAAAACAAAGATGTATGTACAATGTGTGTATACAGTATCTCACAAAAGTGAGTACATCCCTCACATTTTTGTAAATATTTTAATATATCTTTTCATGTGACAACACTGAAGAAATGACACTTTGCTACAATGTAAAGTAGTGAGTGTACAGCTTGTATAACAGTGTACATTTGCTGTCCCTTCAAAATAACTAAACACAAAGCCATTATTGTCTAAACTGCTGGCAACAAATGTGAGTACACCCTTAAGTGACAATGTCCAAATTGGGCACAATTAGCATTTTTCCCTCCCCGGTGTCATGTGACTTGTTAGTGTTACAAGGTCTCAGGTGTGAATGGGGAGCAGGTGTGTTCAGTTTGGTGTTATCACTCTCACCCTCTCATACTGATCACTAGAAGTTCAACATGGCACCTCATGAAAAAGAACTCTTTAAAGGATCTGAAAAAAAGAATTGTTGCTATACATAAAGATGGCCTAGGCTATAAGAAAATTGCCAATACCCTAAAACTGAGCTGCAGCATGGTGGCCAAGACCATACAGCGGTTTAACAGGACAGGTTCCACACAGAACAGACCTCGTCATGGTTGACCATAGAAGTTGAGTGCACGTGCTCAGCATAATATCAAGAGGTTGCTTTGGGAAATAGACGTATTAGTGCTGCCAGCATTGCTGCAGAGGTTGAAGGGGTGGGGGCTCAGCCTGTCAGTGCTCAGACCATAAGCCGCACACTGCATCAAATTGGTCTGCATGGCTGTCGTCCCAGAAGGAAGCCTCTTCTAAAGATGATGCACGAGAAAGTCCGCAAACAGTTTGAAGATAAGCAGACTAAGAACATGGATTACTAGAACCATGTCCTGTGGTCTGATGAGACCAAGATAAACTTATTTGGGTCAGATGGTGTCAAGCGTGTGTGACGGTAACTAGGTGAGGAGTACAAAGACAAATGTGTCATGCCTACAGTCAAGCATGGTGGTGGAATGTCATGGTCTGGGGCTGCATGAATGCTGCCGGCTCTGGGGAGCTACAATTCATTGAGGGAACCATGAATGCCAACATGTACTGTGACATACTTAAGCAGAGCATGATCCCCTCCCTTTGGAGACTGGGCCGCAGGGCAGTATTACAACATTATAACGACCCCAAACACACCTCCAAGATGACCACTGCCTTGCTAAAGAAGCTGAGGGTAAATGTGATGGACTGGCCAAGCATGTCTCCAGACATAAGCCCTATTGAGCATCTGTGGGGCTTACTCAAACGGAAGGTGGAGGAGCACAAGGCCTCTAACATCCACCAGCTCCATGATGTAGTCATGGAGGAGTGGAAGAGAACTCCAATGGCAACCTGTGAAGCTCTGGTGATTTCCATGCCTAAACTGATTAAGGAAGTGCTGGAAAATAATGGTGGCCACACAAGCTTTTGACACTTTGGGCCCAATTTGGACATTTTAACATAGGATTGTACTCACTTTTGTTGCCAGCAGTTTAGACATTAATGGCTGTTTGTTGAGTTATTTTGAGGGGACAGCAAATTTACACTGTTTTTCAAGCTGCACACTCACTACTTTACATTGTAGCAAAGTGTAATTTCTTCAGTGTTACATGAAAAGATATGATAAAATATTTCCAAAAACGTGGGGGTGTACTCACTTTTGTGAGATACTGTGTATATATATATATATATATATATATATATATATATATATATATATAGATATATCTATATATATATATCTATATATATATATCTATATATATATATATATATATATATATATATATATATAGATATATATATATATATATATATATATATATATATATATATAGATATATAGATATATCTATATATATATATATATACACACACACTGCTCAAAATAATTAAAGGTACACTTTTTAATCAGAGTATAGCATCAAGTCAATTAAATTACTGGGATATTGATCTTGTCAGTTAAGTAGCTGAGATGGTTGGAAATATGTTTCAGCTGCTTTAGGGTTGATGAAATTAACAACAGGTTTGCAGTTTGGGGGGTATAGTTCATTGTGGCCCACAACTGGTTACCAAATCACTTAAGTGGCTGTCGCTCTTCAAAAGGTTGAGCACCACTTTATTTGATGGGTTTGGTCTGGAGAAATCTGAGTGGCCTACACAGCGTACTGACCAAAATCTACTGAACACCTTTGGGCTTAATGAAAAATTTGATTGCAAAGCAGGTCTTTTTGTCCAGCATTAGTACCTGAACTCACAAATGCTCTTTTAGTTGAATGGGCACGCTTAACCACAGACACGCCCCAAAATATTGCCTTCACAGCACAGTGGAGTCTGTTACAGCCTCAAAGGGGAGGCCAACTCCATATCAGTGCCCATAGTTATGTAATGGAATGTACAACAAACTCATATAGATGGGATGGTCAGGCTGGCCAGAAATCATGGTGGCAAGGTCAAGGTAACTTTCTTCAACAATATGGTCCATATTATAATCTGCAGAAAGAACACCAAGTTTGGGATATTTAAAGCAATTAAACTTGGAGTAAGCTAGAGGAAGGCTAACCCCTTGGCTTCTGTTTTACTTGGATACGGTCACAAGAAAGGCACTAGATTTATGATCAGAATAGTGGCACTCACTGTTATCCATGCCAAATCTGGATTTGAACTCGTGACCCCACCAGCCAACCAACCTGGAAAGAAGGAGAAATAAAAATCATTATACGCAATTACAGCTGCCGCGGAATGAGCTAATTCCCAGCAAACACACACTACTGTATTTAGGAAACAGCTCGTCGGCCCAGCAGGTGACACGCAAAATGTTTTGACATTACGGGGACGGTAATGAAGAATTCAGATCAAACATCACAGTGTGAAATGCTAGGGAACAGGAATTTAGAATGACTGACCAGAAAAAGAGCAGAATAATGAATGTTATCAGACATCGGCAGGAGGGGTGGCTGGGACAAACTAGAGACTCTAAAAAAAAAAAAAAGACTTTTCCACTAAGAAATACCAAATGCATTTGAAAGAATAAAATCTTTGAATTTAAAAGGTTGTCACTGAAGACTGAAGAGCACAGTAGAGGTCTTTGTGAAACAGGAGGTATCTGCATGTTACATCACAAGCCCAAAAGATGACAAAGCTATTTACCCCTAGCTATATACAGCTGTTCCAGGCTTATTACCCATCATCAAGCAAATTACTATTTCCTACTCTGCTGGTCTAAAGATAACTTTCTTATAAATACATGGTTGTTATCCAACCAATCAGTGCCTCAACTAAATGGAGATGAAAAAGAAAAATAAATAAATAAATTGAAAACCTCCATATACAGATGCCTATATCCACAGTCTTGGGTACTTGCTTGTGACCAAATTAAAGTAAACAACTCAATCAATATGTTTTTAGATGCTTTTCACACCTATGCACACCTTATGATGCACTACAACCCTTAATATGTGTGCTGTGGTGCTTTGTCATCACTCAACTTGGGTACATTCATCTAGCCCATACATGGTTAGAATCTCAGCTGGTCCTTGCTGAACTGGCCGAGATTTGAACGTCTCTGGCTGGCTTTAGGGATGCACTTGAGGGACAGCTCTGCTAAAAGTGCATTAGCATACAATGCAGAACCCAAGCCTTGAAACCTTTAACACTAGTTTACAACTGATAATGAGATCTGCTAACACAGCACTGACAGGGTTAAACACGTTAAACATTAACAACTGTTAATCTTTAACATTAAGGATGGGCCGAACACCCCCCTGTTTGGTTTGCACCAAACATCTTGAACAGGGAAAAAGTTCTAGCGAACATGCAAACTCCATTAAAGTCTATGGGACACGAACATGAAAAATCAAAAATCCCCATTTTAAAGGATTATATGCAAGCTATTTCCATAAAAAGTGTATGGGGACCCAGGTACTACACTGCAATTTTCTTTCTTTTAAAACAATCGTTTTTAAAGGAGCAGTGATTTTAATAATGCTTAAAGTGAAACAATAAAAATGAAAAATTCCTTTAAAAATCGTGCCTGGGGGGGTCCCCTTAGTCTTCCTGTAAAGTGGCGCATCTGTACCATGTATGGAGCCTCCTGCTGTAATACTGACATTTCTAAAGGAAAAAAATTAATTTAAACTTTCTCATGGCTGTAATGTATTGCCGACTCCTGGCAATACAGATAAAAAAAAAAATGAAAAAAAAAACTGTGTAGGATCCCCCCCAAAATCCATACCAGACCCTTATTAAAGCATGCAGCCTGGCAGGTCAGGAAAGGGGGAGGATGAGCGAGCTAATGAACCATACCAGGCCACATGCCCTCAACTGAACCATACCAGGCCACATGCCCTCAACATGGGGATGTGGGTGCTTTGGGGCTTAAAGCACCTTGTCCCCATGTTGATGGGGACAAGGGCCTCTTCCCGACAACCCCGGGCTGTGATTGTTGGGGTCCGCAGGTGGGGGTTTATCGGAATCTGGAAGCCCCTTTAACAAGGAAGCCCCTAGATGGGAATGGGTATCGTGTACATCGTACTCATTCACCAAAAAAGTGTAAAATCCACAGGAAACTGTATTTGACAAATCCTTTATTACAAAGAAAAAAAATAGTGTCTTTTAATGTTAATCCATCATCAATCGCAACGCCGACCAGAAAAATAGAAAAATTGCAATAAACGCTTCGCCTCCTAAGAGACATCCAACCTTATGCCCGCACTTCGGCTTTGACAGTTCAATTATAGGCAAGGGGAGGGGCCACCCGGTAACATCACATGGTGGCATTGGCCCCTTCTGACATCACGTAAAGTCATGTTAAGTCAGATGTGGCGGTTGCCCCAAAGCACCCTCCCCTCATTGAGGGGAAGCAGCCTGGTATGGTTCAAGGGGGGGAGGGGCTCTCGCTCGTCCCCCACCTTTCCTGGCCTGCCAGGCTGCATGCTTGGATAAGGGTCTGGTATGGATTTTGGGGAGGACTCTCCGCCGTTTTTAGTTTTTTAATTTTGGCGTGGAGTTTCCCTTAAAATCCATACCAGACCCAAAGGGTCTGGTATGAATTTTTGGGGGTGGACCTCCACACAGTTTCTTTTTTTTTAAATTCTGTCATAGGGTTCCCCTTAACCACTTAAATACAGGGCACATTCACCCCCTTCCTGCCCAAACCAATTTTCAGCTTTCAATGCTCATTGGTCAGCTTGACATGGCACTGCTCCCGTGCCTATGGAAAATCTTGGTCAGCTTGACATGGCACTGCCCACGAACATAAGTGACAGGGACACTAAACTTAGGGAGAACCAAGAGGGGACCCAGGACTCTATACATTTTAAAAGTGGGGTATGCCTGTACACTACACTGACTGCACTAAACTGTCTGAACACACTATCCACTAACTACCTGCCTAATTTCCATTGTCACACACTATATACAGCTGCCGTGTAAGCAGCAGCCTTATATAGTGTGGGGTGTGGACTTAGCCCCTGAGCCATGATTGGCCAAAGGCACTCTGCCTTTGGCCAATCACGGCTCTAACAGGACATTGTGCTTTGTTTGGCCAGAGCATACAGATCAGGTGCATGCTTTGGCAGATCAGCAGCAATCAGTGCACTGCAAGAGCGCGATGCATTATGGGGCGTTCATCACCGAGAACTTCCCGCCGAGCTCCTCATTTGTTCGACTGGAACACACAGCCCATCCCTATTTAACATTACAGAGCTGGGAAAAGCGGAGTAGGATTTGTAAGCAAAAGTAAGTATGAAACTAATAAATAATGTTTTCAGCCCCTGTTTTATTTTTTTTTTTATTTTTTATTTTTTTTTCAATTGTGCTATCTTGATGGTAAAATATAACAAATATAAAGTACCGGTCGGTGTTATCCCAATTTTTCTGCAAGAGTGGAAATATACTTTAATGTTTTCAAACCTTGACTCTGAATAGTGTGTAATCTCACACAGTATTATACACAGTGGAACGGCTGTAATTGCTCATTATCTATGCAGCCTTTGCTACCGCTTAGTCCTATTGCACAATGTTTCTGCCTTACTACCTTCCACTCTCTGTGCAATTTTACCAGATAGGACAGACATAATAAACACAATAAGGTCAATTCACAAAGCTTTTATTTCTTGATTTTGCCCACTATTTCATTTATATCACACATCATGTAGTTGTTGCGTAAAGCTAGTCAATTCAGCAAACTCAATCATGCTTTTTTTTCTTGCAAAATTAAATCTGCTTTTAAAGTCAAACTATAACAACATATTAGACATTATTACACATTCGTATTTTAACAACCAGAATGATGAAATATGTTGGAAATGCAATTCACAAAGTGAAGATGACCTTTCATCGCATATTACCGAGGTGTAGAATTATTACCTCCTTCAGGGATACGTTATGACAGATTTCAGGTTTTATCTGATGCTTGTTGCACAATGATGAATTGAAGGGAATATAAATTATATACCAGTATTTTATCCTCATTTTTAAAAGAATGTAATGCTATTGCACGGTGCAGCATAGGAAGTCAACAAGTAGTTGTCATTTATACACAAGTTTATATTCTCGTACCAATTTTGATTATTAATATTATTATTTTAGTTAGCTTTTTAGGTTTTTGTTTTACCTAGTGATTGACCGATATTGGTTTTTCGTTGTGGATACTGATACTGATATTTTGGCCATTGTATATTGGTATCGGCCGATATTGGCTGATATTTTCGTACATTTAATTTTTTTTTTTTTTATCTTTTTTATCACTTGACAGGTACTTATGTGGAGGGATCTGGAGGCCTAAAAGACCCCAAACCCCTCCTCTGCACTTAAAAGCAGTTTAAAAGCTGTTTTGAATGCTGTAATTTTTTTTAAATCTGGCGCCGAGTACCCGGAAGTGATAAAACTGAGGATTGTTGGAAAACATGGACTTTGGAGGCACAAAGTACAATAAAACATAAGCATTTTATTAATTTACATCTTAAAAAAGCAAAAAAAGGACAAACATACATCGCCAAGAATAGTCCTTTGTCCTTTTTTCTGCTTTTTTAAGATGTAAATGAATAAAATGCTTATGTTTTATTGTACTTTGTGCCTCCAAAGTCCATGTTTTCCCAATTAGGATGTGGCACGTATTAACCATTTCATGCGCTCAGTATACCGCTATCTGGTAGCGCATACAGTTTATTTGTTATTTACCCGGAAGTGATGTCATGACATTACTTCCAGGTTTTTACATGGAGACCCGATCAGAGCCGAATGCGACTTTTCATCGGGTCTTTGGTGGCCATGCAGGGTGGTTGCCCGGGTCTCCGGGTGGGACGGGAAGACCAGGGCAAGCCACGGGAAACAGCAGGAGGGGGGGACGTCCCCTCCCGCTCCTTGTAATAACAGCCGAGCGGCTTCTCAGCCGCATCAGTTATCATTACAAGACAGCCGACCGTCGGCTATGGATGCCGGTACTGGGGTGATGCCTCTAGCTGCAGGCATCACTCTGGTACAAGGACTTTCCTGAAATATCTGCAATATCGGTCACCTTGGTGGCCCCACACCATAATCCCCCCTCCACCAAATGATTTGGACCAGCGCAGAAAGCAAGGTCTATAAAGACATGGATGAGCGAGCTTGGGGTAGTGGAACTTGACTGGCATAAACTGCAAAATAGTATAGTGGATTGACAGTTTCAGGATTGCATGCGATTTTTAGGCAAAATGTGTTCGGACACCTACATACCACAAGCGAGTTGCTTTTGTGAACGCAGCCCACAGTTATATATATATATATATATATATATATATATATATGTTTTTTTTTTCTCCTTTATTTTTAGTTTTGTTGATCTGTGTGACAGTTTGTCCCATTGTTGTTTTGTACTTGAAAAAAAAATGTAAATGAAAAACAAATTCAAGAATTATATTATATTGGTATAAAGAAATGTGCCACGCCCATTACATAATAACTTCAGCATCTGTAGAAATTTATTTGGCGGGACTTAGGGCTCTTTCACACGGTCCGCCTCCATGTCCCCAATGCAGAGATCAGCGTGCATGCCCCCAATGCAGTGACCAGCATACATTCCCCCAATGCAGAGATCAGCGTGCGTGCCCCCTTACTTACCTGGAGCAGCAGCGGCGGCGTCGGCTTCTCATCAGTGTCCCGGCGGCGCGTCTCCTCCAGTCCTCCCGCTCCCGCCTCCTCCTCGGCCAATGTCATGGGGTTTGCCTTGTGGCCAAACAGGAAGCGCGTATCGGACGCACTTCCTGATTGGCCAGGAGGAGAATCGGTGTGACAATAGCGAATTTCCATTCGCTATTGTCACACAATGGGTGGGCTCGGGGCGCACTGCTCTGCGCCCCGGCTCCACCCTTTGCATCACCCTATTAGAGCCTCTGGCTCTAATCAGGTGATTTAAAAAAAAACATTAAGCTCCATGCGTCCGGCGCCCCTGCATGCAGATTAGGGGGCCGGACGCATGGATGGGGGGGCGGCGCCCCTGCGCCCTCAATAGACCGGCCACCACTGTTATTTTGCCCTTCGTGTGCTTCATTCTTGAAAATAATTGCTCACATATATAGGTGCTGCTGAAAACTGATGACATAATAAAGGCGTGAAGGGTGGCAGATTTTTCTTTGGAAAGATAAAACTTATAAAAGTCCAGTATGGAGACATTGTAATTTTTTTCTTCAGCCACATGTGTATGCTAAAGTCTAGTACACACAGGCTGAATGTCGGGTGGCATCGGCTTCTCAACACAAATCAGCTGACATACGGGTCGTGTGTACTGCAGTCGGTCTGACAGAAGCATGCCGTTCAGGCTGGCTTTTGTCGAAAGGCATGACCGAAAAAGGTCTGCCGATTTGCTCCCAATCAGCGCTCTCAGCCAAGGGCAGATGATGATGCAAGTGTCCCCCTGTCAGAATGCAATAGCACAGCAGGGAGATCGCTGTACTATTGTCGGATAGTTAGTACAGTGGCTCCTCCTGAGCTGTCAGTTTTTTTATTCAGTTCTGCTAGGCTAAAAAAAAAACAACTTTTGTAGGTTGTTGGTACCTCAGGCCAGTAAGAGGTGGGACTTTTTTGGGCAGGTAAGGGTAATCATGAAAAGTACAAGCAAAAAGGTAATAAATAATAAGTGGTATTTTAATCTTTAAAAAACATATGTACAGTTGAGTACTTTAGAGTGATAGGGTTATAGACCCTTGTGAAGATGTGCAGTAGATAGAGGTTTGTGACATGTGGTTAATGGTGACTTTTAAGAGTTTTAAAAAAAACCCTGCTTCAATTGGAGATGAGATGGATCAGACGTCTCAAAGCCACCACCTTTCCAGGCCTAAATGAATCAGAAAGCTATGCTCCATTCTTAGAAGGCTTCTCATCAGGAAAAACTGATTAGAAAAACATCCACAGACAAAAAATAAGAAAATCGGAAAATCCATTCATCAAAACTCTTGTCCCATGAACACACGAGAAAAACATAATTTAACAGCTCTTCACTAAGAAGGGACACAATAAAAAAGTGATCATAGGTGTATCCTATGCTCACACACCATCCTTAAATAACAATCCATTCACAAAAAAACTTGTCCAACAATTGTCCCTCAAAAATAGAACCATACGGATATCGCAAAAGAAATACCATCTGGAGACAAGAGGGAAACATGATTTCCCAAAAAAACATCTTGGAAATCTCAAATCCTTATTGATAACAATCAGTGATCTTTAAACAAAAAGGATCCGGCAATAGAGGAATGCATCATCATGTCCCCCGACTTTTTACGCTCTTTTTAAAGCTTTTTGTCTTATTTAAGTTTTACATACCAAAAAAAACCCTCTGACGGACTGTCATCCCCATTCTCAAAACAGATACCACCCAAAATCCTCCTCCTTCTTCTTCTTCCTGACCATAATGACACTGCTGTTAAAACGAGAATTGTTTATACTATATATTGAAAATTATTTATGTACTCGCTTCTATATTATTTCCTCACGTACAAATCCTTGTATGGAAAACCTCCCCAGAAAAGCACACCCGGCACGGTAAGCCCCTGAGAGGAACCTCCCCTCCAGGGGCACTTGTAGGCACAGCCAGAACGGCCACTAAAATCAGCTCCTCAGACCCGCAAGTCTGAAATCCCTGTGTCCCATCCGTGTCGGCGGCCGCGCCAGTGAGCACCAGCGGTGGAAACTGGAAGCGCACTCGTCAATAAGACGCAGGCGCACCAGAGTCACACACCAGCTGTGTGTGATCAGGCATCAGACGTGCGGCGCCTAAGGCGCATGCGCGAGCCTGATATAAGGGCTGGGAAACCACTGCCTCTCTCATTTCTCCTGCTGAACGGAGAAGAGAGAGGACCAAGAGCGGTGACCCTGGAGAGAAAAAATGTAAGTTTTCAAAAAACCCTATCACAATACAATGTGGAACAAGATGAGCACACCAGTAACCAGGGGGATTTTTTCCATTTAAAGTGCGATCTGGCGGAAAACACCCAATCTGAAGGGACCCCACAATCGCTGCATGAAAATCGCATAAAACCAAGATTCAAGGTACCAACACCACCCCTTAAAAATACGCTTACAAATCTTACCACACCTATATTTTTTCAACTGCATATATCCTCTACACAGATCAGCACTACTTAAAGGCAAAGAACATTTTTGAAAGGGATCGGTCTTCTATACACCGAACCCAAAATAGCCACTGGGGGAGACTCACACGACCCACCCCAAACCCTATACATGGCGGATTATGTAAGTCCTATATACAGTATACCTCTAAACTACTGAAATTACAAAAAAACACCCCAAAATTGAACCTTACGTATTTTTCAGGAAATCGCATAGGTTCTCGTGCTAAAAAGGGAGCCACTCCAGCATACAAGGATTTAAAGAGAAAAAATATGTATGTATTAATATTGAACGACTCACCACAACTTAAAGAAGTGGTGAAGGTTAAAAATATCTAACACCATATCTGTATGTAACCCACAGAAATGGTGACTATCAACCTTGAAAAAGGCCCACTAAGGGGCCGAAACGCGTAGGAACATAGGAGACATCTCTGATCTAAGAAACCCAAGCTTAACAGCAGGGAATGACAGAGACAAACTCTTAAAAGTCACCATTAACCACATGTCACAAACCTCTATCTACTACACATCTTCACAAGGGTCTATAACCCTATCACTCTAATGTACTCAACTGTACATATGTTTTTTAAAGATTAAAATACCACTTATTATTTATTACCTTTTTGCTTGTACTTTTCATGATTACCCTTACCTGCCCAAAAAAGTCCCACCTCTTACTGGCCTGAGGTACCAACAACCTACAAAACTCTCAACCAGGGACGACGGCAAACCCGACTGCACATAGAGTCATAGAGATCAAACCCCTTTACAAAAAAAAAAAACAACTACTAGTGTGTACAAGGCTTATGTATAAATGCATTTTTACAAAAACGTTTTAAAAAAAAAAAACAACATTAACATTTTTTTAAATACATTTACAATTTTATGTTGGGCTGCATTCATTGCCATCTTGGGCCACAGGTTGGACATCCTTGATATAGGCCTTTCCTCACCAGGCTGACTGCCCCTGGCCTGCCCCTTTCATTCATTGCATTTCAGTTCTTCATGGAAGACTCATCATTACATGCAGATGCCTCTTGCCTAGAAACGCCCACTCTTACAGACTGACACCCAACCATGAAGGCATTTTGGCATTTGAATAACTCATTCAAAGAGCCAGCTCACAACTTGCATTAGGGCTGTGGGCTCTTGAGAGGAGTACTGAGGAAGGGTGTTGTGATGTTTTTCAGGAAACTCTGCATGGCACCTTGGTGGCCCCTCTGATCAGGCCCGATTCATTCATAAAAGCTGTACTATAGCTTCCTTCAATGAATGGAGGACAGAGGGATGGATAAAAGGTTCTTCTCCCCCATTCACTCCCAGAGTGCTTTTAATTTTTTGGATCCCTGTCAGGTTTCTATTGCTGCCTGTGTCCC
Source organism: Pelophylax lessonae (assembly GCF_965119305.1). Classification (NCBI taxonomy): domain Eukaryota; kingdom Metazoa; phylum Chordata; class Amphibia; order Anura; family Ranidae; genus Pelophylax; species Pelophylax lessonae. The sequence continues at coordinate 287,396,232 of NC_138773.1, forward strand.
CCCATGGAAGAGTCACCTTCTCTATTTTTCCTGGTGAGTATTGTCACCAGAACAAGCAGGGATGGGAAATCCATTTGTTTACAATTTCCCAAAACAGGAGAAACTTTCCAAAGGAGAAATGTTTTTCTGACAACTAACTGGGGAATTCCCCAAACTTTGAAGTGATTTGGACTTTTGAAAGATTTGACATTGAATATATGTTAAATGATCTTCCCATCCATTTAGTTCCTTCTAGTTGACCTCTAAGTTACAATGCCAGTCCGTATCTAGTACTTACGATGGTTTGATAGTACTGGAATGTTTCTCATGGATGAAAGCTCCAGCCAGTCCACCAGCTCCAGAATTTAGATACTGAAAATTCAACAAAAAAATAGGATAATTGAAAACACAGTTAAAGAATTTACACCCAGACCTTCTCTCCGGCAATTTTGGAGCCAAAATATTTTATTGGTTTAGAAAAATGTAATGTTTCTATTGTAGAATATAAAAGCATCAAAACTTCCTACCTTGATTGGTCACACAGATGCTGCTGTCTGGTAACTCTCCTAGTCCAGCAGTTAGCTTCCCTACTTAGATATACATGGGAAAGCCCTATTTTAAGTCCATTAAAGGTTCCTATGTTAATTGATTTTGTAAGCCTGATAAAGGGGGGGGGGGGGGTTCTTATGGTCTCCAAAGTGCTTTGGCTGTTTATTTAGTGCAAACCAATAAACAAATTTAAACTCTTATCATTGGGTCTGACGCTTCTTTCATTGGTGTGTGTTTCTATTTTAATCTGTAGCCTGATTGGGGAGATTTACCCTGATTCCCAATATAACAGATGTGAATACTTGTGCATTGCACCAACATGTGCAAACATACACGGTAAAGCAACTGCTCTGTGTTCGGTGCCCTACAGTGCCATGCATGGTCAATGGAACCCAACACATTGTACAGAAGAGCACAATGGGTTGGATTTACTGAAGGCAAATAGACTATGCATTTTGCAAAGCATAGTTGCCCGCTGCAAGTGCAGTTAATCTATGGCTTAGTAAACTAGGTAAAGCTTCACTTTACAAAGAGTACCCAATCACTTGCAAGGAAAATTAAAAAAAAATGGATTTTTGTAAGATCTTACCATAAAATCCTTTTCTCTTAAGCTCATTGACAGACACAGTCCTCTTGATTCATATCAAATTGGGTTATACTGCCCCTTACAGGAGTAGGACACTAGGCAGGAAAAACATTTTCTGGCCACGCCCTAGGGGCAGTCCCAGAGGGTATATCCTCTCTCTCCCTGCTACAGGATGTTAGTTATGTCACAAAGCAGTGTCAGAGAATTTAACCCAACCCAACTCAAAAATAGAGGGGCGGGTACTGCGTCTGTCAATGAGCTTAAGAGAAAAGGATTTTACGGTAAGATCTTACAAAAATCCATTTTTCTCTGTCGCTCATTGACAGACGCAGTCCTCTTGATTCATATCAAATTGGGACGTCCCAAAGCAGTGCCACAAATGAGGGGTGGGATAACAGAAATCAAAATTTTAATCCAGAAGGCCCAACCGGTGCCGACTAGAAGTCTTAAAGGCTCATCAAACCAAAGGATGAGACTCAACTGAAAAACCCAACAGAAAAAAACCCTCGAGGTAGACCAACTGTCTCCTCAAATTGCGGCCTGCAAAACCTTGCGGCCAAAAGAGGCATCCGCCGATGCCAACACATCAACTTTATAAAATTTTGTAAAGGTATGAACCGACGACCAGGTAGCCGCCTTGCAAACCTGGACCACTGACGCCTGATGGCGGAAGGCCCAGGAAGCACTAAGCGCCCGAGTGGAGTTCACCTTAACAGGGAACGGAGGATTCTGACCATTAATAGAATAAGCCTGTACCACCGTCTGTCTGAGCCATTTGGAGATAATCGTGGCAGATGCAGGCAACCCCTTTTTGGGGCCATCCGTGATCACAAAAAGTGAATCCGTCTTACGAAACGAGTCCGTAGTTTTCAAGTATACCCTGATTGCCCGAACCACATCCAAGGAATGTAACGCAAACTCCCGATGACTGGGCTTAGGACACAGGGAAGGTAACACAATATCTTCATTCAGATGAAACTCTGAAACCATTTTAGGAAGGAAGGATGGATTCGGACGAAGAACCACCTTATCCCTATGAACCACCAGATATGGGGAACGACAAGATAATGCGGCCAGTTCTGACACCCTGCGTGCAGAAGTGATGGCCACCAAGAAGGCCACCTTCTGGGATAAAGTAAGCAAGGGAATCTCCCTGATATTTTCAAAGGGAGGTTTCTGAAGAACCGACAACACCAAATTAAGATCCCAGGGCGGTAAGGGCGCACGCACTGGCGGAGCCAGGTGCCGCACCCCCTGGATAAAATTCCGCACCAAGGAATGGGTAGCCAAAGGTTTCTGAAAGAAAATTGCTAATGCTGAAACCTGACCCTTGATAGTACTCAAGGCCAGCTTCTGCTCAACCCCCTGTTGCAGAAAATCCAAGATTCGGGTCACCGAATAGGCACGTGGAGGAAATCCAAGGGATTCACACCACGCAATATAAGACTTCCATGTGCGATGATAGGTTCTTCTGGAAGTCGCTTTCCTTGCTTTAATTAGAGTAGGAATAACTGAAGCTGACAATCCCTTGTCCTTCAGCACCTGGGTCTCAATAGCCAGGCCGTTAAAGCCAGCGATTGTAAAGCAATATGGAAGATTGATCCCTGAGACAGCAGATCCTCCCTGAGAGGAAGTCTCCAAGGAGCGTCCGCGACCAGCCTGACCAAGTCGGCGTACCAGGGTCGACGAGGCCAGTCCGGAGCTACCAGGATAACTGGAATTCCCTCCACCTCTATCCTGCGACTAAGTTTCGGCAGCAACTTGAGAGGAGGGAAGGCATACAGTAGCTGATACTGTCCCCACGGGGGGCGACCAGCGCGTCTGCTGCGTCCGCTCGAGGATCTCGAGAGTGGGCTACAAACCTCTGCAACTTCCTGTTGAGCCGAGCTGCCAACAGATCCACCTCCGGGGTGCCCCAATGAAGGCCCAGCTGGTGAAATACCTCTGGATGAAGAGGCCATTCCCCTTGATCCAGAATCTGATGGCTGAGATAATCTGCCTGCCGATTTTCCACCCCCGGAGTGAATACCGCGGAGCGAGCCGGAACAAACCGTTCTGCCCAACGAAGAATGCTGGCCACTTCGATGGCCGCCAGGACACTCTAGGTGCCCCCTTGGTGATTGACATAAGCCATGGCCGTGGCATTGTCCGACTGGATCCGAACCGGGCTGCCCTGGAGCTGCTCGGTCCAGTAAATCCGACAAAGTCTGATCGTTCTCAGTTCCAATACATTTATCAGTAACCTGGATTCTATCGGAAGAAATTACTTCCCCTGGCTGAGCATCGGAGACCGAAGCCACCGGACCAGAGACTCCCTGGTCCGCTCGCTCAATCGGATCCGATCGTCCAGAGAACCGGAATTCCGATTCCATTTGAAAAGAATCTCCTTTTGGAGAATTCGGGTATGAGAATGGGCATACGGTACTGCCTCTAAGAAGGCCACCATCAGTCCCAGGATCCTCATGCAAGTCCGAAGGGAAGGCCAGTTGACAGACAGCAACATCCGAATCGTTCACTGAATCTTCCGGAGCTTCTCCGTAAGGAGACACACCCTTGCCAAGGATGTCTCCAAAGTTAGGCCCACTCTGGACTCCAGGAAATCCCCCTAATGCAGGGAGGCCACCCCTGTTCAAATGGACTCCATCTTGAATTCTTGTACCAAATGATTGAGTGCTCTTAAGTCCAAAATTGAACGCACCTTGCCCTCCTTTCTGGGTATTGTGAATAGGTTCGAATAGAACCCCTGAAAACATTCTGCTCAAGGAACGGGAACTACCACTCCTTGTTGCATCAAGTCCATTGCTGCCCCCCGCAAAGCTTTTAAGCGATCCGGGGATAGTCGAATGTTGGAAGGGAAGAATCGCACCGGTAGAAGTGATCGAAACTCGATCTTGTATCCCAACCGTATGACCTCGTGAATCCCTTTGTCCGGGCTTCTGGAAAGCCATTGATCCGGAAACGGGTGAAGATGTCCCCCCACCCCAGAGATGGGTGGGGGCGCACCTTCAGGCTATATTGGTCTTGTCTTCCGGTTTGGCTGAGCAGGACTTTTGTTTACCCGACCAGCGCCCCTTGAAACCCCCTGAAGGGGCTTTGGAGGGCTTCCCCTTATCGCCCGCCCCAGCGGAACGAACAAACTTCTTATGAGCGGAAAAGGAAGGTCCTCGCCTGTTACGAGGTCCCTTACCCTTAGCAGTCTGTGGCAAAAAAGTGCTCTTGCCCCCAGTGAGATCCTTTATAATCTCATCCAAGGTGGCCCCAAACAGGCGATTCCCTTGAAAGGGGAGATTAGCCAAAGCTTTTTTGGAACCTTGATCCGCCGACCAGCACTTTAACCACAACACGCGTCTAAGGACCACTGCTGAAACCGATGCACGCCCCAACAATGGAGTGGCGTCCAGGGCGGCGTCACAGATGAACTGTAATCCTTGTATAATCTGCTCCATCAAATCGGATACTGCCGGGGGGATACTTCTCCCCTTTAAGTCACGGCGTAACAATTTGGTCCATTCTGTCAATGTTTGTGAAACTAAACCAATGGCAACCACTGGCCTAAAGGTTGATCCTATCAGGGAAAAAATGGAACGGGATTCCGCTTCCACTTTTCGATCCACCGGATCCCTAAAGGACAGGGCATCATCCAACGGGATAACAGTGGCTTTATTTAGTCTGGAAATCGGTGAGACCACCACTGGTGGTACCGTCCATTTTTTAAGGAGGGATTCCTCAAACGGATAGCGCCTAGCAATGCGTTTGGAAATAGCAGGGGTTCGTTTCGGACGACCCCATTCTTCTTTAATTAGATTACCAAAACATTTGGGCAAGGGAAAAACCTTCGCCATTTTGGTAGGCTTGCTGGTACCAAAAGGAATTTCAATGTCAGCTACCTCTGCCGGTGTAACCTCAAGACTTAAGGTTTCCCGGACAGACACAACTAGTGCGTCCACCAACGCTTCTTCTTGTGCTATGGCGGAGGCAGAAACGTCCTCCTCACTGTCTGAGGAGACCATACCTGAGACAGCAGCCCCAGAAGAGGGACCTGCAGCTGCCGTGACAAGCTCAGAATCCGTATCTGAAGTGTCAGATGAAATAGGGGTAGGCGGGGGTCGCTTTCTTGCCCCCCGTCCCTGACAGGCCACCTCCACCCGGGATACCAAAGACTCCAAAACTGCTGATAATGCATCAATCATAAGTGGGGCACTGGAGGGTCCTTCGGCCACCTCGAGGGGATCAGGTGGGGATACATGTGTGGCAGGGTCCATGATTAATCCCAGACACTTGCCAGCAAATAAAAAATTGCAAAGAAAAAAACTTTTTTTTTTTTTTTTGTAATCCCCCAGCGCAACAGCGCCCCTCAGTGTTACCTGCTTCGGACCCCCACAGAGAGAGAGAGAGACCCCAAGGACTCACCACCTGATGCACAGAAGCTTTCTACCAAACTGCTCTCAGCGCTGTCCCTTACAGACAGGAAGTCTTTTGGATAGTTTTCCCGGGTAAAAAAGGCGGCTCCGCCCCTTTACACGCCTTACGGCGCTTCCCCTGCTACTCCTCGAGGTAGCTGGTCATCTCCAAAATGGCCGCCCCCATGCCGGAGACACGAGGCTACGCCAAGATGGCGACCCCACACGACCTGTGGGAGGATGGCGGTGGCCCCTGTGGAAAGATGGCAGCGGTCTGTGCGGCCTGCGGGAGGTGTGCGGCCTGCGGGAGGATGGCGGCCTGCGGGAGGATGGCGGCGGTCGGATTGCGGTAGTCCAGGCAACTGCAACCTTTTGTATAAGGTAGGATCATATCACCCTCTTACATGGCCATCCTACACAGTAATGCCAGGCACTGACTTCAGTCATGGTCCCTCTACAGTGCCCACTCATACAGTGACTTCCGATAGTCAGCTCCCAAACCACTGGTTCTCCAAGAGGGAGATCTGTGACACATGCTATAGGATAGCGGAGGGACCCAGGATCAAAAGGGTCCGACCATCCGCAGGGGGCCTGTGTCTATTCCCAAAACCCGACAGGGGAGAGGGAGAACATACTACTTACCATACCGGAACCGGCGGGCACCCCCTCCTAACAGAACCCCTCTCCACCGAAGTGGGGGGGCTGTTGACCAATACGGACGCCGCGACTCAGTTTCCAGCTGGTCGTCGGCGTCCTGGCGAGACGTTTAACTCGAGGGGGTCAGTCCCTGTCCAGTGGGACTATGTCGCGGCCGACCCAGCGCAGAGCTAGGGCCTGCACGCGCTCGTAGGCTGGCTGGGGTGACCACTGGATCTTAACATCCAGCCCGTCGCCCAGCTCCAGCATAATTGCTTG